>NC_048578.1:38923271-39023271 GCF_013265735.2 Oncorhynchus mykiss
TGGTTAAATAAAGGTGTTCTCAACTAGTCTACCCGGTTAAATAAAGGTGTTCTCAACTAGTCTACCCGGTTAAATAAAGGTGTTCTCAACTGGCCTACCTGGTTAAATAAAGGTGTTCTCAACTAGTCTACCCGGTTAAATAAAGGTGTTCTCAACTAGTCTACCCGGTTAAATAAAGGTGTTCTCAACTAGTCTACCTGGTTAAATAAAGGTGTTCTCAACTAGTCTACCTGGTTAAATAAAGGTGTTCTCAACTAGTCTACCCGGTTAAATAAAGGTGTTCTCAACTAGCCTACCTGGTTAAATAAAGGTGTTCTCAACTAGCCTACCCGGTTAAATAAAGGTGTTCTCAACTAGTCTACCTGGTTAAATAAAGGTGTTCTCAACTAGTCTACCTGGTTAAATAAAAGGCTAAATAAAATAAAAATAAATAAACATTCTGAAATTCCCCGCGGTTTTAAATCTGTTTTTATTTTTTTTGCTCGACTGGACAGGGAAGCCACCGAGATCCAGGCAAGAAGCAACTCCACGGGGAATTATCAACATTTTGAATTGCAATTTGCATTGACTTCCATATTGACAAAACTAAGCTTGGTTTATTCTAAGGTTAACTTTAACACGGTAGCTACGGTCCCGTAAACAACTCAGTCAGCCAGCACGTTTGAGTGAGCACGCAGAATTTTTTTTATTTAGCTAGCTAACGTCACCTAGCTGTGTAGCCTAGATCATAATAGTGACACACTAACGACATTAATTGTACTTTTATATTCGTACAGAAGGAGGTAAACGTTAATTATTGATTACGGTGAAGTTGCTCGATCCTGAAGCATGTTGTTAGCTAGCAGGAGTTTACTGTGAATTGTCAGCTAATTTAAACGTGTACAGACTGCACATACGTGTGGATTGTAGTATTATTTAAAGTGTGTCCTATGGTTTGGTTCCATTATTCAATATTGTAATATTTTCTAAGAAAAAGTTTCTCTGGGCTTGTTAAATTGTGTGCGCTTACCGGCTAGTAGCTACTGTGGTATTTACAGGAAACGTGAGCTACAAAACCAAGACTGTCTTCCTTGCCAGCCACAACAAAACGCAAGGCAGTAACGTGAACTGAAAACAAGAAATCTCCTCAGTCACTCAGCTCCTCAGACTCCATCTCTCGTAGAGGAAATAGGGCCTGGGTTGCTAAGCCACCTAATAACACCCCTCTCCCTCGCTACATCTCTCCACCCTCTGTCACACCATCTCCTTCCCCTCTAACCCAGAAACATCCCGCAGTACAGACCTGACTGCTGTCTCTTGGCAGCCATCTCACTCCCAATCATGCTTGTGTCCCTCTCCAGACAGTCCAGTACATACCTGCTGTCTCACTCCCAACCTCCCCCAATCAGACAGCCCAGTACATACCTGCTGTCTCACTCCCAACCTCCCCCAATCAGACAGCCCAGTACATACCTGCTGTCTCACTCCCAACCTCCCCCAGCCAGACAGTCCAGTACATACCTGCTGTCTCACTCCCAACCTCCCCCAGCCAGACAGTCCAGTACATACCTGCTGTCTCACTCCCAACCTCCCCCAGCCAGACAGTCCAGTACATACCTGCTGTCTCACTCCCAACCTCCCCCAGCCAGACAGTCCAGTACATACCTGCTGTCTCACTCCCAACCTCCCCCATCAGACAGTCCAGTACATACCTGCTGTCTCACTCCCAACCTCCCCCAATCAGACAGTCCAGTACATACCTGCTGTCTCACTCCCAACCTCCACCAGGCAGACAGTCCAGTACATACCTGCTGTCTCACTCCCAACCTCCCCCAATCAGACAGTCCAGTACATACCTGCTGTCTCACTCCCAACATCCCCCAGCCAGACAGTCCAGTACATACCTGCTGTCTCACTCCCAACCTCCCCCAGCCAGACAGTCCAGTACATACCTGCTGTCTCACTCCCAACCTCCCCCAGCCAGACAGTCCAGTACATACCTGCTGTCTCACTCCCAACCTCCCCCATCAGACAGTCCAGTACATACCTGCTGTCTCACTCCCAACCTCCCCCAATCAGACAGTCCAGTACATACTTGCTGTCTCACTCCCAACCTCCCCCATCAGACAGTCAAGTACATACCTGCTGTCTCACTCCCAACCTCCCCCAGCCAGACAGTCCAGTACATACCTGCTGTCTCACTCCCAACCTCCCCCAATCAGACAGTTCAGTACATACCCACTGTCTCACTCCCAACCTCCCCCAATCAGACAGTCCAGTACATACTTGCTGTCTCACTCCCAACCTCCCCCAGCCAGACAGTCCAGTACATACCTGCTGTCTCACTCCCAACCTCCCCCAGCCAGACAGTCCAGTACATACCTGCTGTCTCTTGGCAGCCATCATGTTGAGTTTGTCCACCTCTGGTTTCAGGGCCTTGTACTGTATGCCCAGGTCCTGCTCTGTTCCAGCGTTACGCACCTTCATCAGGTTCTCCTCCACCTAGAGGGGTTACAGAGGAACGCACGGTTTAGACGGGCAGGGTTCTCTGTGCTACTCTATGGATTAGGGTTCTCTGTGCTACTCTATGGATTAGGGCTCTCTGTGCTACTCTATGGATTAGGGCTCTCTGTGCTACTCTATGGATTAGGGCTCTCTGTGCTACTCTATGGATTAGGGCTCTCTGTGCTACTCTATGGATTAGGGCTCTCTGTGCTACTCTATGGATTAGGGCTCTCTGTGCTACTCTATGGATTAGGGCTCTCTGTGCTACTCTATGGATTAGGGCTCTCTGTGCTACTCTATGGATTAGGGTTCTCTGTGCTACTCTATGGATTAGGGTTCTCTGTGCTACTCTATGGATTAGGGTTCTCTGTGCTACTCTATGGATTAGGGTTCTCTGTGCTACTCGATGGATTAGGGTTCTCTGTTCTACTCGATGGATTAGGGTTCTCTGTTCTACTCGATGGATTAGGGTTCTCTACTCTATGGACTGCCTGCACCACTAGCAGAAGTGTATATTTCATTATTGGATTTCCTGTGATATCGTTTAAGGCCAGGCACCACCACCACCTTGAGTATTCTTTGCTCACTAAAATAATCCATCTCTGACACGTTAAATGTTGAATATATATTCAACCATATCGGCAATAGGAGAATGTGTGAGTGAGAGCTGGAAGGAAGGAGAGAATCCCATTCTTCCCTCTATTTGATCATGTTCGGCAGCAGGTTCTGAAAAGCACAATGGGAATATAGCCTTGGGGAACAGCAGGATCAACATTCAGGTTCAACGCTCATTCAGCGTCCTCATATTCAGATCCTATCATGCATTTCATAAGTGTTTTGGCCCAAATGGCACCCTATCCCTTACATAGTGCACTACTTCAACCAGGGCCCGTGGGTTTTGAGCTCTCTAGGCCCTTAAGGCTCTGGTCAAAAGTATTGCACTATGTAGGGAAAAGGATGTCATTTGGGACTCTGGAATCTGTGGTAGGAAGGTTGTTCTTTCCCGTGAGCTGCCAACACAGTCAATATGGCTCCTTTCCACTCAACAGTCCATTAAAGACCAGTGCCTCAGCTACAGTTCATGCTAAATTATTCAATAGCTACTAGCTGCTACAACAGAAAAAAACTGTTAGCCCTCCCATCTTTACCATAACACACACACTAGAGATCTCATCCACTAGTATGCCTTGTGTTCATGTTGAGCTGTGTTAATAATGCAAGAGAAAGAAAGGAACTCCCATGAACATTTATGAAGGGAACAGAAGAATAAACCTTCCTGAAATACCCTTTCGTGAGAGAAAGTTACATGTCAACTTCCTCCTCCTGTCGACAGTCAAATGGTATCCGTCCCAAACGGCACCCTATTCTCTATACTAGTGCACTAGTCTGCATCCGAAGTTGCACCCTATGAGCCTTCACTATAGAAGTATTTGACAGGAACAATACTTGTCTCTGAATGTGCCAGATCATGCATCCAAAACAAAGCTTGTTTGTTGTTGTTGTTGTTGTTGTCTGTAGTTCCTGGGTAGTAGTCCTCTCTGCCTAGAGAGAAACAGCTTCTGCAGGAGTCTAGGCCACATGTTAGCGAGCTACAGTTTACTTTTCACACAAAGCGAGAGAGAGGCGATGTGTCCTAATACTGTAACTCTAGGCAGGGCCCCTCTCCTATCGGTTCTATTAGCACACTATGTAGGAGATAGGGTGCCATTTGGGGCTTGGCTGTAACCAAACCCAGGGTGACGACTGAAATCCCATCAATAAACTCATGTCTAAAAAAAAAAAACATTCAGCCATCCATTGTGAGAACCGATAAAATATACAAAAACAAGCTAGCTGTAGCCTCTTCTATTGAGACCCGAGGCTAGGCTAGCTGTAGCCTCTTCTATTGAGGCCCGAGGCTAGCTGTAGCCTCTTCTATTGAGGCCCGAGGCTAGGCTAGCTGTAGCCTCTTCTATTGAGGCCCGAGGCTAGCTGTAGCCTCTACTATTGAGGCCCGAGGCTAGGCTAGGCACAACCTCTACTATTGAGGCCCGCAGCTAGGCTAGGCACAGCCTCTACTATTTGAGGCCCATGGCTAGGCTAGCTGTAGCCTATTCTATTGAGGCCCATGGCTAGGCTAGCTGTAGCCTATTCTATTGAGGCCTGAGAATAAACCAGCTGTAGCTTATAGGGGCCCAGGCTCAGCAGCAATGCTCTGGCTTGAACTGAAGATGCCCATACATGTTACTTTTGACCGGGGCTAACAGGTGTATGGCTGGACAGTTCCCTCTTCCCTGTGGAAGAGGACTTCATTAGGACTTCATCTCTAACAGGGAGGCCAGTGTCCAGAGCATGTCAGGACTTCATCTCTAACAGGGAGGCCAGTGTCCAGAGCATGTCATGACTTCATCTCAGACTTGGCTGCAGCCCCGAGATGAAGATACTCAGTTACAGCAAGAGCACTGCCTCAGTTTGTATGAGTCTAAAAAAAAAAAAAACAGCACCCTATTCCCTATATACTTTATTTAACCAGACCCCATGTGGAATAGGGACTATAGAGGATAGGGTGTCATTTGGGATACGGACCCTAGTCAAAAGTAGTGTACACTACATAGGGAACACTTTGCCATTTCGAACACGGCCCCAAGTATCTGGACGCCACTAACCCGGTGAGGTGGTGGGCTATAAACAGATTCATGATAAGAAAGGGGTAAAGTGGAAGAATTGAATGTTAAGAGCCAGTATGGGAAGGTTTTTAAAATAACCAACTAGAACACAGGGTGGAGCCTAGCCCACACGGAAATACCACACATAGCTGTGGAGGCTCTCTAACCTCAAGAGCAGAAACTTGTCCTTTTCAAAAAATCAGCTCCTACTTAGTTTCATAGTAAATCATAGCGTTTCTGTAGAATCCTGGGCCCCGTGGTCATAAAAAGTATTTGAGTGCTAATTTAGCTGTCTATATAATCTTGTGATTTAAAAAAAATAAAAAAAGACAACACTGATCCTAGATCTGCACCCGGAAGTCCAAGATAATTAACGCATACAAGGCCATAGTCATTTCCTGTTCAAGCTGCTGTCCTGTCTGAGGCTTGAAGAATGACAGATGTCGGCCATTTTAGATCCCGGCTGTAAAAGTGACTCAGACACACTGAGGTCATTGTGTCAAACAACGTTGTGGTGTTGGTGTGTTCACATCAGAACAGGTTACTCACTGACACACACACACACAGAGAGAGAGAGAGATTGTGTTCTGAAGCTGAAACTAAGAATATGTCCCAGATAAAAACACAAACTCCGAGACCAAGGACGAGAGGTCAAAAGGACGAGAGGTCAACTAGAGTACTAGCGATCAATGGAAATAGTTTTATTTTTTTCCTGTAATAGGGAATTATTGATCAGTGGTTTAGAGACATGGGAGGAATAGTTCTTCTGAAATAGGAGTCTTGTTATTTTGGCCACTTGGCCCAGCTTGATTGCGAGGAATAGGGCTGGGTTATAAAAACTACATACTGTCCCCACTGTTCTGGGGAGAGAATCCCTGAGGACAGGGGAGAATGACCATAACATCAACTACTAACGGTCCCAAATGGCACCCTATTCCCTACGGGTCCTGGTTAGATGTAGTGCACTACCCTACGGGTCCTGGTTAGAAGTAGTGCACTACCCTACGGGTCCTGGTTAGAAGTAGTGCACTACCCTACGGGTCCTGGTTAGAAGTAGTGCACTACCCTACGGGTCCTGGTTAGAAGTAGTGCACTACCCTACGGGTCCTGGTTAGATGTAGTGCACTACCCTACGGGTCCTGGTTAGAAGAAGTGCACTACCCTACGGGTCCTGGTTAGATGTAGTGCACTACCCTACGGGTCCTGGTTAGAAGTAGTGCACTACCCTACGGGTCCTGGTTAGATGTAGTGCACTACCCTACGGGTCCTGGTTAGAAGTAGTGCACTACCCTACGGGTCCTGGTTAGATGTAGTGCACTACCCTACGGGTCCTGGTTAGAAGTAGTGCACTACCCTACGGGTCCTGGTTAGAAGTAGTGCACTACCCTACGGGTCCTGGTTAGAAGTAGTGCACTACCCTACGGGTCCTGGTTAGATGTAGTGCACTACCCTACGGGTCCTGGTTAGAAGTAGTGCACTACCCTACGGGTCCTGGTTAGATGTAGTGCACTACCCTACGGGTCCTGGTTAGAAGTAGTGCACTACCCTACGGGTCCTGGTTAGATGTAGTGCACTACCCTACGGGTCCTGGTTAGAAGTAGTGCACTACCCTACGGGTCCTGGTTAGATGTAGTGCACTACCCTACGGGTCCTGGTTAGAAGTAGTGCACTACCCTACGGGTCCTGGTTAGAAGTAGTGCACTACCCTACGGGTCCTGGTTAGAAGTAGTGCACTACCCTACGGGTCCTGGTTAGATGTAGTGCACTACCCTACGGGTCCTGGTTAGAAGTAGTGCACTACCCTACGGGTCCTGGTTAGATGTAGTGCACTACCCTACGGGTCCTGGTTAGAAGTAGTGCACTACCCTACGGGTCCTGGTTAGATGTAGTGCACTACCCTACGGGTCCTGGTTAGAAGTAGTGCACTACCCTACGGGTCCTGGTTAGATGTAGTGCACTACCCTACGGGTCCTGGTTAGAAGTAGTGCACTACCCTACGGGTCCTGGTTAGAAGTAGTGCACTACCCTACGGGTCCTGGTTAGAAGTAGTGCACTACCCTACGGGTCCTGGTTAGATGTAGTGCACTACCCTACGGGTCCTGGTTAGATGTAGTGCACTACCCTACGGGTCCTGGTTAGATGTAGTGCACTACCCTACGGGTCCTGGTTAGAAGTAGTGCACTACCCTACGGGTCCTGGTTAGAAGTAGTGCACTACCCTACGGGTCCTGGTTAGAAGTAGTGCACTACCCTACGGGTCCTGGTTAGAAGTAGTGCACTACCCTACGGGTCCTGGTTAGAAGTAGTGCACTACCCTACGGGTCCTGGTTAGAAGTAGTGCACTACCCTACGGGTCCTGGTTAGAAGTAGTGCACTACCCTACGGGTCCTGGTTAGAAGTAGTGCACTACCCTACGGGTCCTGGTTAGATGTAGTGCACTACCCTACGGGTCCTGGTTAGAAGTAGTGCACTACCCTACGGGTCCTGGTTAGAAGTAGTGCACTACCCTACGGGTCCTGGTTAGAAGTAGTGCACTACCCTACGGGTCCTGGTTAGAAGTAGTGCACTACCCTACGGGTCCTGGTTAGAAGTAGTGCACTACCCTACGGGTCCTGGTTAGAAGTAGTGCACTACCGTACGGGTCCTGGTTAGATGTAGTGCACTACCCTACGGGTCCTGGTTAGAAGTAGTGCACTACCCTACGGGTCCTGGTTAGAAGTAGTGCACTACCCTACGGGTCCTGGTTAGAAGTAGTGCACTACCCTACGGGTCCTGGTTAGAAGTAGTGCACTACCCTACGGGTCCTGGTTAGAAGTAGTGCACTACCCTACGGGTCCTGGTTAGATGTAGTGCACTACCCTACGGGTCCTGGTTAGAAGTAGTGCACTACCCTACGGGTCCTGGTTAGATGTAGTGCACTACCCTACGGGTCCTGGTTAGAAGTAGTGCACTACCCTACGGGTCCTGGTTAGAAGTAGTGCACTACCCTACGGGTCCTGGTTAGATGTAGTGCACTACCCTACGGGTCCTGGTTAGAAGTAGTGCACTACCCTACGGGTCCTGGTTAGATGTAGTGCACTACCCTACGGGTCCTGGTTAGAAGTAGTGCACTACCCTACGGGTCCTGGTTAGAAGTAGTGCACTACCCTACGGGTCCTGGTTAGATGTAGTGCACTACCCTACGGGTCCTGGTTAGAAGCAGTGCACTACCCTACGGGTCCTGGTTAGAAGCAGTGCACTACCCTACGGGTCCTGGTTAGATGTAGTGCACTACCCTACGGGTCCTGGTTAGAAGTAGTGCACTACCCTACGGGTCCTGGTTAGATGTAGTGCACTACCCTACGGGTCCTGGTTAGAAGTAGTGCACTACCCTACGGGTCCTGGTTAGAAGTAGTGCACTACCCTACGGGTCCTGGTTAGATGTAGTGCACTACCCTACGGGTCCTGGTTAGATGTAGTGCACTACCCTACGGGTCCTGGTTAGAAGTAGTGCACTACCCTACGGGTCCTGGTTAGAAGTAGTGCACTACCCTACGGGTCCTGGTTAGATGTAGTGCACTACCCTACGGGTCCTGGTTAGATGTAGTGCACTACCCTACGGGTCCTGGTTAGATGTAGTGCACTACCCTACGGGTCCTGGTTAGATGTAGTGCACTACCCTACGGGTCCTGGTTAGATGTAGTGCACTACCCTACGGGTCCTGGTTAGAAGTAGTGCACTACCCTACGGGTCCTGGTTAGATGTAGTGCACTACCCTACGGGTCCTGGTTAGATGTAGTGCACTACCCTACGGGTCCTGGTTAGAAGCAGTGCACTACCCTACGGGTCCTGGTTAGATGTAGTGCACTAGCCTACGGGTCCTGGTTAGAAGTAGTGCACTACCCTACGGGTCCTGGTTAGAAGTAGTGCACTACCCTACGGGTCCTGGTTAGAAGTAGTGCACTACCCTACGGGTCCTGGTTAGAAGTAGTGCACTACCCTACGGGTCCTGGTTAGAAGTAGTGCACTACCCTACGGGTCCTGGTTAGAAGTAGTGCACTACCCTACGGGTCCTGGTTAGAAGTAGTGCACTACCCTACGGGTCCTGGTTAGAAGTAGTGCACTACCCTACGGGTCCTGGTTAGAAGTAGTGCACTACCCTACGGGTCCTGGTTAGAAGTAGTGCACTACCCTACGGGTCCTGGTTAGATGTAGTGCACTACCCTACGGGTCCTGGTTAGATGTAGTGCACTAGCCTACGGGTCCTGGTTAGATGTAGTGCACTACCCTACGGGTCCTGGTTAGAAGTAGTGCACTACCCTACGGGTCCTGGTTAGATGTAGTGCACTAGCCTACGGGTCCTGGTTAGATGTAGTGCACTACCCTACGGGTCCTGGTTAGAAGTAGTGCACTACCCTACGGGTCCTGGTTAGAAGTAGTGCACTACCCTACGGGTCCTGGTTAGATGTAGTGCACTACCCTACGGGTCCTGGTTAGAAGTAGTGCACTACCCTACGGGTCCTGGTTAGAAGTAGTGCACTACCCTACGGGTCCTGGTTAGAAGTAGTGCACTACCCTACGGGTCCTGGTTAGAAGTAGTGCACTACCCTACGGGTCCTGGTTAGATGTAGTGCACTACCCTACGGGTCCTGGTTAGAAGTAGTGCACTACCCTACGGGTCCTGGTTAGATGTAGTGCACTACCCTACGGGTCCTGGTTAGAAGTAGTGCACTACCCTACGGGTCCTGGTTAGATGTAGTGCACTACCCTACGGGTCCTGGTTAGATGTAGTGCACTACCGTACGGGTCCTGGTTAGATGTAGTGCACTACCCTACGGGTCCTGGTTAGATGTAGTGCACTACCCTACGGGTCCTGGTTAGAAGTAGTGCACTACCGTACGGGTCCTGGTTAGATGTAGTGCACTACCCTACGGGTCCTGGTTAGATGTAGTGCACTACCCTACGGGTCCTGGTTAGAAGTAGTGCACTACCCTACGGGTCCTGGTTAGAAGTAGTGCACTACCCTACGGGTCCTGGTTAGAAGCAGTGCACTACCCTACGGGTCCTGGTTAGAAGCAGTGCACTACCCTACGGGTCCTGGTTAGAAGCAGTGCACTACCCTACGGGTCCTGGTTAGAAGAAGTGCACTACCCTACGGGTCCTGGTTAGAAGCAGTGCACTACCCTACGGGTCCTGGTTAGAAGTAGTGCACTACCCTACGGGTCCTGGTTAGAAGCAGTGCACTACCCTACGGGTCCTGGTTAGAAGCAGTGCACTACCCTACGGGTCCTGGTTAGAAGCAGTGCACTACCCTACGGGTCCTGGTTAGAAGCAGTGCACTACCCTACGGGTCCTGGTTAGAAGTAGTGCACTACCCTACGGGTCCTGGTTAGAAGTAGTGCACTACCCTACGGGTCCTGGTTAGAAGTAGTGCACTACCCTACGGGTCCTGGTTAGAAGTAGTGCACTACCCTACGGGTCCTGGTTAGATGTAGTGCACTACCCTACGGGTCCTGGTTAGAAGTAGTGCAATACCCTACGGGTCCTGGTTAGATGTAGTGCACTACCCTACGGGTCCTGGTTAGAAGTAGTGCACTACCCTACGGGTCCTGGTTAGAAGCAGTGCACTACCCTACGGGTCCTGGTTAGAAGTAGTGCACTATGTAGAGAATAGAGTGCCATTTGGGAACGAAGACTGCCGGAGATGATAAACAGTAAGGTCATCTCTATTGACTGGAGGTGTGTGACCTTGTTTAGGGTCATGTCCACAACAATTAAACACCTGAGGTACAGGTAAAGAGATGGACAACACACAGAAGACCTTGTTTGACACGTCTTAGCCAAGACACCACAACGGCATGTCGCTACACTCGCATTAACATCTGCTAACCATGCGTATGTGACAAATACAATTGGATTTGATTAGATTAGTTTGAGTCAGGCAAACGATTTACCTATAAAAATAGTTTACCAACTAGACATGTGTGGCTTCCTTTTCAGAAAGGTGAATCAGACCTTATTTTAAGATCCGATTTATATTTTATTCGAAGCAATAAAATAAAATGTAACATTCAAGTTATTCATAATCTGGATAAATATGTTTTCCTATATGGAAGTTCAGTCATATCCACAAGAGCCCACATCGACAAGCTACCCATCATCCACCTGTGTGTGTCTACATCGACAAGCTACCCATCATCCATCTGTGTGTGTCTACATCGACAAGCTACCCATCATCCATCTGTGTGTGACAAGTTAATAATGGTTTAGTTATTCATGTCTCTCTCCGTGTGCCTGTGTGAGAGTGCGTCTCTCTCCGTGTGTGTGTGTGTGTGTGTGTGTGTGTGTGTCTCACCAGTTTGAGTTGCAGCAGCAGCTTGTAGACATCAGACATGTCGGCCAGCACCAGCAGGTGAGTGACGGCAGAGAGGAGTGCCCTGGCTGCACGGACCATGTTACCCCTCTTTACCGAGGAACAGGGGTCCTCTGCAAACTCTCCTGATGCCTGCTTCATGGATTCACCTGAGGGACAAGGACAGGATATTACAGTTGAGACATGAGGGTTTGTCCTAAATGACACACTACTCCCTACACAAGTAACCATTGTCCAAGCCAGAACAGCCCAGGTTCCCCTCCTCTCTGGAACCTGCCAGAGAGAGGGAGGGGAACCTGCCAGAGAGAGGGAGGGGAACCAGCCAGAGAGAGGGAGGGGAACCTGCCAGAGAGAGGGAGGGGAACCAGCCAGAGAGAGGGAGGGGAACCTGCCAGAGAGAGGGAGGGGAACCTGCCAGAGAGAGGGAGGGGAACCTGCCAGAGAGAGGGAGGGGAACCTGCCAGAGAGAGGGAGGGGAACCTGCCAGAGAGAGGGAGGGGAACCTGCCAGAGAGAGGGAGGGGAACCTGCCAGAGAGAGGGAGGGGAACCTGCCAGAGAGAGGGAGGGGAACCTGCCAGAGAGAGGGAGGGGAACCTGCCAGAGAGAGGGAGGGGAACCTGCCAGAGAGAGGGAGGGGAACCTGCCAGAGAGAGGGAGGGGAACCTGCCAGAGAGAGGGAGGGGAACCTGCCAGAGAGAGGGAGGGGAACCTGCCAGAGAGAGGGAGGGGAACCTGCCAGAGAGAGGGAGGGGAACCTGCCAGAGAGAGGAGGGGAACCTGCCAGAGAGAGGAGGGGAACCTGCCAGAGAGAGAAAGGACTGCTGACATTTCAGTGTTAATTTGATGCATTCATTACCATATAAAACTACAGAGAACATCTCGGGGCAGAGTGATGAAGACATCCCACTGAGCTCCAACCCACTGAGCCAATGTTAGTCACACCAGGGTTTGACATTTGATTCACGCAGACAACAAATACTGAATATACATGTTAAAATTCAGAGATTCAAAAGATTCAAACTGCAAAATAGCCACCCCACCTCTTGCTTTGGTTAAGATCTGAGAGATGGGGGGGGGGGGGGGGGAAACTGAACCAATCTCAGGCTGAGCTTCCATGACATCAAAACGGTGTGGGAGAGAATCAGTGTGCCATTTAATCAGACCCTCGGCATCAGATGTGTGCCTGCCTAGTTCATGACATCAAAGCAGCCAATCACTAACTACTTCTCACTAGGGTTGTAGAGATGTAGATAGATATATATATATATATATATAGAGAGAGATAGATAGATATATAGAGATAGATAGATATATAGAGATAGATAGATATATAGAGATAGATAGATATATAGAGATAGATAGATATATAGAGATAGATAGATATATAGAGATAGATAGATATATAGAGATAGATAGATATATAGAGATAGATAGATACAGTGCCTTGCGAAAGTATTCGGCCCCCTTGAACTTTGCGACCTTTTGCCACATTTCAGGCTTCAAACAAAGATATAAAACTGTATTTTTTTGTGAAGAATCAACAACAAGTGGGACACAATCATGAAGTGGAACGACATTTATTGAATATTTCAAACTTTTTTAATCAAAACTTTTTTTATCAAAAACCGAAAAATTGGGCATGCAAAATTATTCAGCCCCTTTACTTTCAGTGCAGCAAACTCTCTCCAGAAGTTCAGTGAGGATCTCTGAATGATCCAATGTTGACCTAAATGACTAATGAGGATAAATACAATCCACCTGTGTGTAATCAAGTCTCCGTATAAATGCACCTGCACTGCGATAGTCTCAGAGGTCCGTTAAAAGCGCAGAGAGCATCATGAAGAACAAGGAACACACCAGGCAGGTCCGAGATACTGTTGTGAAGAAGTTTAAAGCCGGATTTGGATACAAAAAGATTTCCCAAGCTTTAAACATCCCAAGGAGCACTGTGCAAGCGATAATATTGAAATGGAAGGAGTATCCGACCACTGCAAATCTACCAAGACCTGGCCGTCCCTCTAAACTTTCAGCTCATACAAGGAGAAGACTGATCAGAGATGCAGCCAAGAGGCCCATGATCACTCTGGATGAACTGCAGAGATCTACAGCTGAGGTGGGAGACTCTGTCCATAGGACAACAATCAGTCGTATATTGCACAAATCTGGCCTTTATGGAAGAGTGGCAAGAAGAAAGCCATTTCTTAAAGATATCCATAAAAAGTGTCGTTTAAAGTTTGCCACAAGCCACCTGGGAGACACACCAAACATGTGGAAGAAGGTGCTCTGGTCAGATGAAACCAAAATTGAACTTTTTGGCAACAATGCAAAACGTTATGTTTGGCGTAAAAGCAACACAGCTCACACCACCCCCACTGTCAAACATGGTGGTGGCAGCATCATGGTTTGGGCCTGCTTTTCTTCAGCAGGGACAGGGAAGATGGTTCAAATTGATGGGAAGATGGATGGAGCCAAATACAGGACCATTCTGGAAGAACACCTGATGGAGTCTGCAAAAGACCTGAGACTGGGACGGAGATTTGTCTTCCAACAAGACAATGATCCAAAACATAAAGCAAAATCTACAATGGAATGGTTCAAAAATAAACATATCCAGGTGTTAGAATGGCCAAGTCAAAGTCCAGACCTGAATCCAATCGAGAATCTGTGGAAAGAACTGAAAACTGCTGTTCACAAATGCTCTCCATCCAACCTCACTGAGCTCAAGCTGTTTTGCAAGGAGGAATGGGAAAAAATGTCAGTCTCTCGATGTGCAAAACTGATAGAGACATACCCCAAGCGACTTACAGCTGTAATCGCAGCAAAAGGTGGCGCTACAAAGTATTAACTTAAGGGGGCTGAATAATTTTGCACGCCCAATTTCTGTTTTTGATTTGTTAAAAATGTTTGAAATATCCAATAAATGTCGTTCCACTTCATGATTGTGTCCCACTTGTTGTTGATTCTTCACAAAAAATACAATTTTATATCTTTATGTTTGAAGCCTGAAATGTGGCAAAAGGTCGCAAAGTTCAAGGGGGCCGAATACTTTCGCAAGGCACTGTAGATATAGAGATAGATAAAGATAGAGATAGATATAGCTAAATAAGTGTCTGTATATTCACCCATGGATAAAGGGATGCCTGGCTGGCAGCGGTCCCCCATATCTACCTTCACACAGGCAGAGCGTTAGGCCCTCTTGCACCATGACAGAAAAGTGGCCTTGATTGGTCTGAACGCATCATTTTGATAGGGACACCCTAGCATAACATGTTTTGGAGGAGGCTGTGTGTCCTACCCATGAATAAAGACCTGGAGCAGGCATCTGGTTCACCGGGACAGCCTAACCTCATCTAAATCATTAAAAACGTTTTGCAAATTGGCTTAGCTAGTCTGTTGGTTCATAGCGTTTGCTCAGTATAACAACTAATACTCTATTGCAAGCTTTCAGCTTGTATTAAGGCCTACACCCGCCATCCACACGTTGGTCTCATCCGCTCAACAAAAGTATATATGTATATATTTTTTAAGACCCATGACCTTCCGCAGGCAACTAATTTGTCAGTCCCAGAAAACTCTTCCTATGTCCCTGCCAGCCCAGAAATACATTAAGACTTTGTTTTAATCATCAAATTCCACTGAGTATATCCCAAATGGCACCCTATTCCCTATAAAGTGCATTACTATAGGCCGCTGGACCAAAAGGTAGTACACAATATAGGGCATAGGAAGTGATTTGGGGAGCATCCACAATAGCACACTGCTGGGCCTGATACCAGCCAAGGACTCAGAGCAAAGCAAAGTAGAGGCTGGTTGGGATCCAGGCTAAGAGTTTATTGCATTAGAAAATTATTTGAAAGGGGAAGAAGAGAGGAGAAGAGAAGGGGGGAGAAGAGAGGAGAGGAAAGGAGAAGGGGGGAGAGAAGAGAGGAAAGGAGAAGGGGGAGAAGAGAGGGGAAGGAAGGGGGGAGAACAGAGGGGAAGAGAGGGGGGAGAAGAGAGGGGAAGGGAGGAGAAGAGAGGGGAAGAGAGGAGAAGAGAGGAGAAGAGAGGGGAAGAGAGGAGAAGAGAGGGGAAGGGAGGAGAAGGGAGGGGAAGGGAGGAGAAGAGAGGGGAAGGGAGGAGAAGAGAGGGGAAGGGAGGAGAAGAGAGGGGAAGAGGAGAAGAAGAGAGGAGAAGAAGAGAGGAGAAGAAGAGAGGAGAAGAAGAGAGGAGAAGAAGAGAGGAGAAGAAGAGAGGAGGAGCAGAGGAGAGAGAGGAGAAGGGAGGAGAGAGAGGCAGTCTGACCCAGGCTAAATCCAAACTCTCTCTCCCTCTCACACAGTGACCTTGACCTAATGCATACAGCCAGAGGCCTCAGACACACACAGCGAGCGACTTAACACAGATTCTGCCAGCTACTCAAGTCAAAAGTCAAAAGTTTGGACACCTACTGGACACTTTCTGGCAAAGAGTGGCCACTTTGAAATTCAAATATATATTGATTTGTTTCACACTTATTTGGGTTACTACATGATTCCATGTGTGTTATTTCATACTTACACTACCTTTCAAAAGTTTGGGGTCACTTAAAGCACAATTTTTTGTCCATTAAAATAACATCAAATTGGTCAGAAATACAGTGTAGACATTGTTAATGTTGTAAATGACTATTGTAGCTGGAAACGGCTGTTTTGTTATGGAAAATCTACATAGGCGTACAGAGGCCCAGTATCAGCAACCATCCCTCCTGTGTTCCAATGGCACGGTGCACCACTGAGCAAGAGGACAAGTCCATTCGAGTGTCTAGTTTGAGAAAGAGACGCCTCACAAGTCCTAAACTGGCAGCTTCATTAAATAGTACCCGCAAAACACCAGTCTCAACGTCAACAGTGAAGAGGCGACTCAGGGATGCTGGCCTTCTAGGCAGAGTTCCTCTGTCCAGTCTCAACGTCAACAGTGGAGAGGCGACTCAGGGATGCTGGCCTTCTAGGCAGAGTTCCTCTGTCCAGTCTCAACGTCAACAGTGGAGAGGCGACTCCGCGATGCTGGCCTTCTAGGCAGAGTTCCTCTGTCCAGTCTCAACGTCAACAGTGAAGAGGCGACTCCGCGATGCTGGCCTTCTAGGCAGAGTTCCTCTGTCCAGTCTCAACGTCAACAGTGAAGAGGCGACTCCAGGATGCCGGCCTTCTAGGCAGAGTTCCTCTGTCCAGTGTCTGTGTTCTTTTACCCAGTTTAATCTTTCATTTTTATTGGCCAGTCTGAGATGCGGCTTTTTCTTTGCAACGCTGTCTAGATGGCCGGCATCCCGGAGTCGCCTCTCTGCTGTTGACGTTGAGACTGGTGTTTTGCGGGTGACCCCAAACTTTTGAAAAGGTACTTGTATATCTTCACTATTATTCTACAATGTAGAAAATATTACAAAAATAAAAAAATCCTGGAAAAGGGTGGATGTCCACACTTTTGACTGGTACGGGTAGCTTCCTTAGAGTACGTGTTCCTATATCATGGTACGGGTAGCTTCCTTAGAGTACGTGTTCCTATATCATGGTACTGGTAGCTTCCTTAGCGTATGTGTTCCTATATCATGGTACGGGTAGCTTCCTTAGAGTACGTGTTCCTATATCATGGTACTGGTAGCTTCCTTAGAGTACATGTTCCTATATCATGGTACTGGTAGCTTCCTTAGAGTACGTGTTCCTATATCATGGTACGGGTAGCTTCCTTAGAGTACGTGTAGCTTCCTTAGAGTACGTGTTCCTATATCATGGTACGGGTAGCTTCCTTAGAGTACGTGTTCCTATATCATGGTAAGGGTAGCTTCCTTAGAGTACGTGTTCCTATATCATGGTACGGGTAGCTTCCTTAGAGTACGTGTTCCTATATCATGGTACGGGTAGCTTCCTTAGAGTACGTGTTCCTATATCATGGTACTGGTAGCTTCCTTAGAGTACGTGTTCCTATATCATGGTACTGGTAGCTTCCTTAGCGTATGTGTTCCTATATCATGGTACGGGTAGCTTCCTTAGAGTATGTGTTCCTATATCATGGTACTGGTAGCTTCCTTAGCGTATGTGTTCCTATATCATGGTACGGGTAGCTTCCTTAGAGTACGTGTTCCTATATCATGGTACGGGTAGCTTCCTTAGAGTATGTGTTCCTATATCATGGTACTGGTAGCTTCCTTAGCGTATGTGTTCCTATATCATGGTACGGGTAGCTTCCTTAGAGTATGTGTTCCTATATCATGGTACTGGTAGCTTCCTTAGCGTATGTGTTCCTATATCATGGTACGGGTAGCTTCCTTAGAGTACGTGTTCCTATATCATGGTACGGGTAGCTTCCTTAGAGTATGTGTTCCTATATCATGGTACTGGTAGCTTCCTTAGCGTATGTGTTCCTATATCATGGTACGGGTAGCTTCCTTAGAGTATGTGTTCCTATATCATGGTACTGGTAGCTTCCTTAGCGTATGTGTTCCTATATCATGGTACTGGTAGCTTCCTTAGAGTACGTGTTCCTATATCATGGTACTGGTAGCTTCCTTAGAGTACGTGTTCCTATATCATGGTACTGGTAGCTTCCTTAGAGGCCTATTTGGCTGGGAAACTCAAGCCAGCTGTATAGCCGGTTTCTGATTGAGTATTTTTTAAAGATCGGGAAACAACGCTTTGTCTGTTTGCAGTATTTCATTAAAATCAAAGCAAAGCTTTATATGGACCGAATGCGGGTTCCTATATCATCTATAGCAGGGCCCGAATACGGGTTCCTATATAATCTATAGCAGGGCACGAATACGGGTTACTATATCATCTATAGCAGGGCCCGAATACGGGTTCCTATATAATCTATAGCAGGGCCCGAATACGGGTTCCTATATAATCTATAGCAGGGCCCGAATACGTGTTCCTATATCATCTATTGGGCTAGAGCAGGGCCCGAATGCGGGTTCCTATATCATCTATAGCAGGGCACGAATACGGGTTCCTATATCATCTATAGCAGGGCACGAATACGGGTTCCTATATCATCTATAGCAGGGCCCGAATACGGGTTCCTATATCATCTATAGCAGGGCACGAATACGGGTTGCTATATCATCTATAGCAGGGCCCGAATACGGGTTCCTATATCATCTATAGCAGGGCCCGAATACGGGTTCCTATATAATCTATAGCAGGGCCCGAATACGGGTTCCTATATCATCTATAGCAGGGCACGAATACGGGTTCCTATATCATCTAGAGCAGGGCCCGAATACGGGTTACTATATAATCTATAGCAGGGCCCGAATACGGGTTCATATATCATCTATAGCAGGGCCCGAATACGGGTTCCTATATCATCTATAGCAGGGCACGAATACGGGTTCCTATATCATCTATAGCAGGGCCCGAATACGGGTTCCTATATAATCTATAGCAGGGCCCGAATACGGGTTCCTATATCATCTATAGCAGGGCACGAATACGGGTTCCTATATCATCTAGAGCAGGGCACGAATACGGGTTCCTATATCATCTAGAGCAGGGCCCGCATACGGGTTACTATATAATCTATAGCAGGGCCCGAATACGGGTTACTATATAATCTATAGCAGGGCCCGAATACGGGTTACTATATAATCTATAGCAGGGCCCGAATACGGGTTCCTATATAATCTATAGCAGGGCCCGAATACGGGTTCCTATATCATCTAGAGCAGGGCCCGAATACGGGTTACTATATAATCTATAGCAGGGCCCGAATACGGGTTCCTATATCATCTAGAGCAGGGCCCGAATACGGGTTCCTATATCATCTAGAGCAGGGCCCGAATACGGGTTCCTATATCATCTATAGCAGGGCCCGAATACGGGTTCCTATATCATCTATAGCAGGGCCCGAATACGGGTTACTATATAATCTATAGCAGGGCCCGAATACGGGTTCCTATATCATCTATAGCAGGGCCCGAATACGGGTTACTATATAATCTATAGCAGGGCCCGAATACGGGTTCCTATATCATCTAGAGCAGGGCCCGAATACGGGTTCCTATATCATCTAGAGCAGGGCCCGAATACGGGTTCCTATATCATCTAGAGCAGGGCCCGAATACAGGTTCCTATATCATCTAGAGCAGGGCCCGAATACGGGTTCCTATATCATCTAGAGCAGGGCCCGCATACGGGTTCCTATATCATCTGTAGCAGGGCCCGAATACGTGTTCCTATATCATCTATAGCAGGGCCCGAATACGGGTTCCTATATCATCTATAGCAGGGCCCGAATACGTGTTCCTATATCATCTATAGCAGGGCCCGAATACGGGTTCCTATATCATCTATAGCAGGGCCCGAATACGGGTTCCTATATCATCTATAGCAGGGCCCGAATACGTGTTCCTATATCATCTATTGGGCTAGAGCAGGGCCCGAATGCGGGTTCCTATATCATCTATTGGGCTAGAGTAGGGCCCGAATACGGGTTCCTATATCATCTATTGGGCTAGAGTAGGGGCGTAACTTCACCTGAAATTACATGTCTGAATAAATGGGGTTGGTTGGATGGCTTCTAAAGTCCAGAAATATAATTGCTAGTCATTCATATGCTAATAATCCAAATATTTCAGCTTAAAAGGATCTTTCACTGCTACCCTCAGGATTCATTCTTCAAGGTCAGAACAAGAACAGTAGTAAAAATAACAATAACGAGACTATATACAGGGTGTTACGGTACAGAGTCAATGTGGAGGCTATATACAGGGTGTTACGGTACAGAGTCAATGTGGAGGCTATATACAGGGTATTACGGTACAGAGTCAATGTGGAGGCTATATACAGGGTAGTACCGGTACAGAGTCAATGTGGAGGCTATATACAGGGGGGTACCGGTACAGAGTCAATGTGGAGGCTATATACAGGGTATTACGGTACAGAGTCAATGTGGAGGCTATATACAGGGGGGTACCGGTACAGAGTCAATGTGGAGGCTATATACAGGGTATTACGGTACAGAGTCAATGTGGAGGCTATATACAGGGTGTTACGGTACAGAGTCAATGTGGAGGCTATATACAGGGTGTTACGGTACAGAGTCAATGTGGAGGCTATATACAGGGTGTTACGGTACAGAGTCAATGTGGAGGCTATATACAGGGGGTACCGGTACAGCGTCAATGTGGAGGCTATATACAGGGGGTACCGGTACAGAGTCAATGTGGAGGCTATATACAGGGGGTACCGGTACAGAATCAATGTGGAGGCTATATACAGGGTGTTACGGTACAGAGTCAATGTGGAGACTATATACAGGGGTGTACCGGTACAGAGTCAATGTGGAGGCTATATACAGGGGTGTACCGGTACAGAGTCAATGTGGAGGCTATATACAGGGGGCACCAGTACAGAGTCAATCTCTGGTCCTATCAAACTTAGAGTACTGTCCAGTTATATGGAAATAAAGATATTAAAAATGAAAAACTCCAAATGGCTCAAAACAGGGCCGCCAGATTAACTCATTGCTCTAACCGAATGAATATTATTAAAAATGCACTAGAATCTCTCATAGATTCACGTTTTAAAAAAAATACAATCTAGTCTTCTGATTTTCTTTAGGAAGGTTATTTCTTTAAGTATTTTTCAGCCCAATTAGTACATACTAACAACACAACCAAACATTCAGCGAAAACAACAAATCGCCTTAAAATCTACAGTTTTACATAGAACTAAAGCTGAATGTTACTTTTAACCAATCCATATTTCTCAGGCAAAAGATAAATCCACCTTCCAGAGGGAAAATAAAATCTAATGTGATCGACCATCTGACTGGACAGGGAATAGACAGAACATCTAATGTGATCGACCATCTGACTGGACAGGAAATAGACAGAACATCTAATGTGATCGACCATATGACTGGACAGGAAATAGACAGAACGTCTAATGTGATCGACCATATGACTGGACAGGAAATAGACAGAACATCTAATGTGATCGACCATATGACTGGACAGGAAATAGACAGAACATCTAATGTGATCGACCATATGACTGGACAGGAAATAGACAGAACATCTAATGTGATCGACCATATGACTGGACAGGAAATAGACAGAACATCTAATGTGATCGACCATATGACTGGACAGGAAATAGACAGAACGTCTAATGTGATCGACCATATGACTGGACAGGAAATAGAACGCATCAACTGAAATGTTAAATGCGTTTCCTGTCAGGTATTTTAAATTGTCTGTATTGTCTACTTGTTGAACGTTTGAAGTCTTGATTGTTTGCAATGTCTTGTTAATTGGTGTTGTACCCCCAGGAAGATTAGATCGCATTATGGCGTTAGCTAACGGGGATCCTCATAAAAAAAATTAACATTACTAAATTATATAACCACGTGAATTTATATAGGCCTAGAAATAGTATGGGCTGTTTAACCTAAAGCGAGCAATTGTTTTGCCTTCAGCCTCTATACAACCACATGAACAAATATATATACACAATATTCTGCCCATATGAACAGATTTATAAAGGCCATAACTGAACCAAGTTCTGTAGGACACACACAAATGCAATACTTATTGATTTAATGCAAAGCAGTAGACACATTTCATAACAGACTCATGAACACAATAGTAAACATAAACGTTGTTTTGCTTTCTTTAATAACAGACAAAACACGCAATAGACGAACGCTCACTTCACAGCTTCCTCAGGACACGCCACATTATTGTAGCCTCACAGACGAAAAGAGAAGCGGAGGAAAGAGTTGGCATTTGTTCGCGGTAAAATATTACACGTTGTGGCAATTCTTCAATGTTTTATAAGTTTAATGGGATGTCAGGACTCCCTGGAAAACAGTGGCAATTGTTAATGGATGGACTATCCTGGCTGAAAGAAAATGAGAATAATTTACTTCTGCCCAGTGCTAGGAAAAGACCTAGTGTGTCTCAGGTCCACAAACATACAGTCTGAACCAACCCCACTCTCCTCAGTTCCCATCAGGACCAGCCCAGGAACACTAACTCTTATAAATTCATAATTTGTCTGCGAGGCAGACACACAAACAACAAAAAAAGTGTTACTTGAGGGGAAAATGAATTATATAGGATTCTGTCAAATGTTAACCTACAACAACGGCTGCTAAAAATGCTTCTGTCAAACCCTGTCTTTTCGGTGAAATGTTCCAACAATTGACAGAGCAAAATTACCCCTCTCGTTGCCCTCGTGTAGGTCTAACAGTACACTGCTTGCTGCCTAGAAAGGTTTCACTCTCAAACGGTTTTTTGAAGAATGTGACCCAGCAACCATGAATGCTGCACCAGGAGTCGGTGCTCCTCCTAAAAACAGCACCCTATAATCAATAGTGACCAGAGTGGTGTACTATATACTGAATGTTGTGCCATTTGGTACGGACACGGTGGCCACATACAAAAACCAGCCTCCAGTAGGGCTGTCCCCGAATATAACAAGTCCCGGGCCGACCCAAAAGTTGCCCTTTCTTAAAAGGTTTTAAACGTGCATTCCCCCACACAGTTTCATTTAAATATATAATCTTCTATCCGAATAAAAATTAGACAATTTGTTTTTGAAGTTAATTAAATTGCCAATTATGTAAACAAAACACAAAAAGAGAGCCTATGAAAGCAACAATTAAAAATAAAATAAAAAAACAGCAGCCTGCAGGTAGAAAATATTCTGATAAAAATAAATACTCTAGACATGGCCCCCGGCTAGACATGGGCCCCCGGCTAGACATGGGCCCCCGGCTAGACATGGGCCCCCGGCTAGACATGGGCCCCCCGGCTAGACATGGGCCCCCCGGCTAGACATGGGCCCCCGGCTAGACATGGGCCCCCGGCTAGACATGGCCCCCGGCTAGACATGGCCCCCGGCTAGACATGGCCCCCGGCTAGACATGGCCCCCGGCTAGACATGGCCCCCGGCTAGACATGGCCTGCCTGCAACAAACTTGAAACATCTACTGTTGACTTGGGTTCAACCGAAGCTCCTGCTAGCAAACGTGCAACTTAATATAAAATATTCTGGGACCCAATGAGCTTGTTACAGACTCCACTGTGAGATATTTGAGCAATGGATAAGTAGTAATCAGGTAGGCATATTTTAAAGACATTTGTCCCCTTTCATGGCAGAGTGGTTAAATCGAAAGAGAGAGAGAGAGAGAGAGCTGTAAAGATTTTTCAAATCCATTGAGTAACTTCAGTCATTCTCCATGGATCTAATAGACTTTCTATACGTTTGTTTGGTGGTTTAGTAAACAAAACCTTGAGACGCTTCACGTCTCGTTAGTGGTGGTGCGTTAGGCCAATCAGAAATACGATCAGATCCCCACATTTGCACGCAGACCAGGTAGCCGACAGGCCTACTTATTTAGTTGTATTGTTTGTTGACCTTTTTCCCCCTAATTTCGTGGTATCTGATCGGTAGTTAGTCTAGTCCGTACGGGATTTGCAGCGATGGGACGAGAGAGACCCCGGTGCATCCTCCATAATGCTCCCTTAACCCGGAAGCCAGACACACCGATGTGACACGGTTACCCCTGGCAACCATGTCAGCGTGCACTGCGCCCGGCCCGCCACGGGAGTCGCCGTTAGTGCACGATGGGTTCAATGACATGCGCTGCCGGCCAAACCCTCCCCGAAAGAACCAGGATCTCTAGCGGCACAGTGCCCAGATCCACTGCACCACACGGGAGGCCCGATAGGCCTACTTCTACGCATAATCAGGCATGGTAGCCTATAGGACTACTTCTACGCGTAATCAGGCATGGTAGCCTATAGGACTACTTCTACGCGTAATCAGGCCTGGTCGCCTATAGGACTACTTCTACGCGTAATCAGGCCTGGTCGCCTATAGGACTACTTCTACTCTACGCGTAATCAGGCCTGGTCGCCTATAGGACTACTTCTACTCTACGCGTAATCAGGCCTGGTCGCCTATAGGACTACTTCTACTCTACGCGTAATCAGGCCTGGTCGCCTATAGGACTACTTCTACTCTACGCGTAATCAGGCCTGGTCGCCTATAGGACTACTTCTACTCTACGCGTAATCAGGCCTGGTCGCCTATAAGACTACTTCTACTCTACGCGTAATCAGGCCTGGTAGCCTATAGGACTACTTCTACTCTACGCGTAATCAGGCCTGGTAGCCTATAGGACTACTTCTACTCTACGCGTAATCAGGCCTGGTCGCCTATAGGACTACTTCTACTCTACGCGTAATCAGGCCTGGTCGCCTATAGGACTACTTCTACTCTACGCGTAATCAGGCCTGGTAGCCTATAAGACTACTTCTACGCGTAATCAAGTGCACATCCTTACTCAACATTGACAGGAGCACCTCAAATAAATTTGCCAAAATATATATTTTTTTAATTCTTTCAAATGTTACTAAAAAATACTCCAAAACGGATTTCTCTCACGTAGGTTCTGCGCTCTGCAAACAACGTGTCCACTCCCACAAACGAGAACGGCAAAAAGAGGGAAATGATATGCGTTTACAGAAATGACCGCAACCAAACCAAGATGGACGACAGAAATAAATGGTAAATGCGACCTTTGCCTCTCCCGAGTTCGTATGGGAGTTGCAGCGATGGGACAAGACAAAACGACCAATCGGAGTCTACTAAAATTGGGGAGAAAAGGGGTTAAAATAAAGAGAAAGATCAAGAGCTAGGGAACGAGAGAGCTAGGGAACGAGAGAGCTAGGGAACGAGAGAGCTAGGGAACGAGAGAGCTAGGGAACGAGAGAGCAATTATCATTCCAGCTGTGATGCTGTGAAGCCATCCGTCAGGAGATATGAATGAAGAGAACAGGCAGGCAGGGTGTGATCGTTGTAAAAAGAGAGCTGAGATGTTGTGAATGACTGAAGAACATTCATGCAAACAAGTTGGAATCCACCACACTAAACCCTTCTAAAAACCACAACTGGGGGAGGGGGGGGGGGGGGGGGGGGGGGGACATATTTGAAAACGCAAGCCTTAAAACATTCATGGCCCTGCTCACCCCCTGCCTCCTTTTCCCCCCCCAGCCTACCTCCAACCCAAAATTATATCTGCATCCTTCTCCCCATTTAAAAACAACTGGTAAGCCACAGCTGGGTATAAAATGCTTTTTATGTGCATGGCGAAGAGAGAGGGGAAGAGAAGAGAGGGGTAAGGGAGGGGAGGACTAAGGCCCAGTCAATGGCAGCATTATCAGTCTGTCCACGCTCAGCAGAACAGCGTGACATAGTCCTAACTGACAGACCAGCCCTACCACCAGCAGAGCTGCTGTATTCCTGTCCAATGACTGTGTGCACTTCAAATGGCACCCTATTCCCTACGTAGAGCACTACTTTTGACCAGAGCCCAGTCAAAAGTAGTGTACTATAAAATAATAAATGGAATAGGGTGCCATTTGGGACGCCGATAGAATAGCAGAGGCTGAGGCTGACATTCCCAGGCACTGACAAGACCGCTGGCACGACTTGTCTACCGAGCAGACACCTCTTAGAGCACAACGGTTCGCCCATCACCCCCCCCCCCCCCCTGAACTGTACCAGTAACCCACAGAGAGAGTGTCGGAGTTTGTTTGTCACAGACATTAGCTGTAGAACTCGCACAGTGAGAGCGATATCCATGACTAAGTGTACCAGTAACCTCAGGCTGTACCCAGCTAAAAAGAAAATAACAATAAAAACCTTGGTCAAAAAGGAGCAGTCTGTTTTCTTCAACCAATAGATTTGGTCAAAATGTTTTTTTTTTTTTAAAGTGTGTTTTTCCCCCCATAGACAGACACACCCTGTGATTTTATTTAAACAACTATAATGCACTGACCTTCTCTGGTGCTTTAAGCGCACTGTTTGATGAAATAATTGAGACAGAACTGAAGAGGGCGCTAGAACGCACGTTCTTTCAATACCATTCATCTCTACGCCATCTGTCTGCAACGAACTTCAACCATTTTATCAACCATCTACTGGGTTCGGCCTGAAGCTCATGCTGGTAAACTATTTAATATAAACTATTCTGGGCCCTCTTTCCTGTGCCAGTGAGCTCCACAGGATAAGTAAACCAGGTATGTTATGTTCCAGCAACAGAGAGACTAAGCTATAGTTTTTTCACCTTTATTTAACCAGGTAGGCCAGTTGAGAACAACTGCGACCTGGCCAAGATAAAGCAAAGCAGTGCGACACAAACCAAACAGAGTTACACATGGGATAAACAAACAAACAGTCAATAACACAATAGAAAAATCTATATAGTCTGTGCAAATGTAGTAAGATTAGTGAGTTAAGGCAATAAATAGGCCATAGTGTCGAAATAATTACAATTTAGCAATTAAATACTGGAGTGACAGATGTGCAGAAGATGAATGTGCAAGTAGAGATACTGGGGTGCAAAGGAGAAAATAAATAACATGGGGATGAAGTAGTTAGGTGGGCTATTTACAGATGGGCTGTGTAGCTAGTTCCAGCAGCAGAGAAAGACTAGCTAGTGGGAGGAGTCAGGATTGGAAGAGAGCAAATAAGGACCTCGCTATAGCCCACAGGGTGGAGCAGAGGGACTTGCTATAGACATAATGCGGGAGAGTGGGAGTAGTAGCAGGAATCAGGATTGGAAGAGAAGCGCTTTCGAGCTGTTGTCACAAGACAAATTCTGATTTCATTTTGACGGTCGTCGTGACAGGCATGACATATGAAACGGTCGCCGTGACAGGCATGACATATGAAACGGTCGCCGTGACAGGCATGACATATGAAACGGTCGTCGCGACAGGCATGACATCTGAAAACAGAATTTGCGTCAGTAAGATCCCGCGTGGAGAATACAGCCATTTAAATACATAAGAGATAAAAAATGTTGACATTCCTCTTCTCCTCTCCTCCCTCCCTCGCATACAGAAGTTCTGCTTATGCTCTCCCTTGTCATTTCCATTGGCAACAGTCAGTCTGGGCGAACTAGAAAATTGAAGCATCCCGGATAGCGGAACAAAGCGGGAAAGAGACGCTACAAGCTGTGCGCTAACAGCCGTGACAATCCCCGTTTAGCCCTGCAGTAAGCCCACGACATACCTAGGATTAGCAACCCCGCCCAACGCACTAATGATTCATCCGGAATGCTGTGCCATGCAAATCCACTGCGGCCCCACGAAGATGTGCAAAAGTATGGAGCTGCTATCCTGCATCTATACACACAGGGCATTCAGAAAGTATGTCACACAGGGCAATCAGAAAGTATGTCACACAGGGCAAACAGAAAGTATGTCACACAGGGCATTCAGAAAGTATGTCACACAGGGCAATCAGAAAGTATGTCACACAGGGCAAACAGAAAGTATGTCACACAGGGCAATCAGAAAGTATGTCACACAGGGCATTCAGAAAGTATGTCACACAGGGCAATCAGAAAGTATGTCACACAGGGCAATCAGAAAGTATGTCACACAGGGCATTCAGAAAGTATGTCACACAGGGCATTCAGAAAGTATGTCACACAGGGCATTCAGAAAGTATGTCACACAGGGCATTCAGAAAGTATGTCACACAGGGCATTCAGAAAGTATGTCACACAGGGCAATCAGAAAGTATGTCACACAGGGCATTCAGAAAGTATGTCACACAGGGCAATCAGAAAGTATGTCACACAGGGCAATCAGAAAGTATGTCACACAGGGCAATCAGAAAGTATGTCACACAGGGCATTCAGAAAGTATGTCACACATTGTTACGTTACAGCCTTGTGCTAACATGTATTCAATATTATTTCTCAAATCTACACACAATATCCTCAAATGACAAAGTGAAACCCCGTTTTTTTAGAAATGTATATTAAAAATAAAAACCAGAAATAACTTATTTACAGAAGTATTCAGACCCTTTGCTATGAGACTCGAAAATTGAGCACAGGTGCATCCCGTTTCTATTGATCATGTATCTATCTACAAGTTGATTGTAGTCCACCGGTGGGAAATTCAATTGATTGTACATGATTTGGAAAGGCACACACCTGTCTATATAAAGGTCCCACAGTTGACAGTGCATGTCAGAGCAAAAACAAAGCCATGAGGTCGAAGGAATTGTCCGTAGAGCTCTGAGACAGGATCGCGTCGATGTACAGACCTGGGCAAGGGTACCTAGCATTAAAAAAGGTCCCCAAGAACACAGTGGCCTACGTCATTCTTAAATGGAATAAGTTTGGAACCACCAAGACTCTTCCCAGAGCTGGCTGCACGGCCAAACTGAGCAATCTGGGGAGAAGGGCCTTGGTCAGGGAGGTGACCAAGAACCCAGTGGTCACTGACCAGTTCTCTGTGAAGATGGGGGAACCTTCCAGAAGGACAACCATCTCTGCAGCACTCCACCAATCAGGCCTTTATGGTAGAGTGGCCAGACGGAAGCCACTCCTCAGTAAAAGGCACATGACAGCCAGCTTGGAGTTTGCCAAAAGGCACCTAAAGAAACCAGATTCTCTGGTCTGATGAAACCAAGAATGAACTCTTTGGCCTGAATGCCAACTGTCATATCTGGAGGAAACCTGGCACCATCCCTACGGTGAAGCATGGTGGTGGCAGTGGTAAGGACTGGGAGACTAGTCAGGAACGATGAACGGAGCAAAGTACAGAGAGATGCTTGATGAAAACCTGCTCCAGAGCGCTCAGGACCTCAGACTGGGGGGGGCGAAGGTTCACCTTCAAACAGGACAACTACACTAAGCACACAACCAAGACAACACAGGAGTGGCTCTGAATGTCCATGAGTGGCCCAGCCAGAGCCCGGACTTGAACCCAATCGAACATCTCTGGAGAGACCTGAAAATAGCTGTGCAGCAACGCTCCCCATCCAACCTGACAGAGCTTGAGAGAATCTGCAGAGAGGAAAGGGGAAAAACTCCCCAAATACAGGCGTGCCAAGCTTGTAGCGTCATACCCAAGAAGACTCGAGGCTGTAATCTCTGCCAAAGGTGCTTCAACAAAGTGCTGAGTAAAGAGTCTGAATTATTTTTACATAAAAGATGTAACGTAACAAAACGTGGAATAAGTCAAGGGGTCTTAATAAATTTCCGTATGGGAGTGAAAAGCTACATGTGACAGGGAGGGGGGGGGGGGGGGGGGGGGGAGAACAGCAGCTACGTTACAAAATCCAATGTGTAGGTTACCTATTACTGATTTAATGGGTTAAACCTCCGTATCTGTAGTTACTTCAAAATCGTGTGCTCGTTGTGTTCCCCGTCTTCTCCCATCATCATGTAACCATCTCAGTAGGAAGCCACCAGATAGAAACAGTGCGTTCGGGAAATTCAGACTCCTTGAATTTTTCTGTTGTTACATCCTTATTCTAAAAATCACGTTTACATAAGTACTGCTTTGCCGTCGGGGTTGGAAATGCACTTTTTTTTGGTCCACCAGCCACTGTGACAGGTAGATTTCTAAAATATAATAATCTACCGGCCCCTCCGATTATATTTTACAAGACAAAAAAAAACAGATGCGCATTCTATCTCTATTACTAGTAAGAAGTAAAAATCGGGTAAAAGGCACAATTAGGTGAGACTTCTCACCTGCCCTGTTACAGTTGCAGCAACCTAACATTGAAAAACAACCTAGCGTGTGAACAAAACAATATCACGGTCCAAGAAACACTGGGACAAAGCAGTCTCTGTCAACTCCACCAACATCTACATGGAAACACTTGGACCAAGCCACACCATAGCAGTCTCTGTCAACTCCACCAACATCTACATGGAAACACTGGGACCAAGCCACACCATAGCAGTCTCTGTCAACTCCACCAACATCTACATGGAAACACTGGCACAAAGCCACACCATAGCAGTCTCTCAACTCCACCAACATCTACATGGAAACACTGGGACAAAGCCACACCATAGCAGTCTCTGTCAACTCCACCAACATCTACATGGAAACACTGGGACCAAGCCACACCATAGCAGTCTCTGTCAACTCCACCAACATCTACATGGAAACACTGGGACCAAGCCACACCATAGCAGTCTCTGTCAACTCCACCAACATCTACATGGAAACACTGGGACCAAGCCACACCATAGCAGTCTCTGTCAACTCCACCAACATCTACATGGAAACACTTGGACCAAGCCACACCATAGCAGTCTCTGTCAACTCCACCAACATCTACATGGAAACACTGGGACCAGGCCACACCATAGCAGTCTCTGTCAACTCCACCAACATCTACATGGAAACACTGGGACCAGGCCACACCATAGCAGTCTCTGTCAACTCCACCAACATCTACATGGAAACACTGGGACCAAGCCACACCATAGCAGTCTCTGTCAACTCCACCAACATCTACATGGAAACACTTGGACCAAGCCACACCATAGCAGTCTCTGTCAACTCCACCAACATCTACATGGAAACACTGGGACCAGGCCACACCATAGCAGTCTCTGTCAACTCCACCAGCATCTACATGGAAACACTGGGACCAAGCCACACCATAGCAGTCTCTGTCAACTCCACCAACATCTACATGGAAACACTTGGACCAAGCCACACCATAGCAGTCTCTGTCAACTCCACCAACATCTACATGGAAACACTGGGACCAGGCCACACCATAGCAGTCTCTGTCAACTCCACCAGCATCTACATGGAAACACTGGGACCAAGCCACACCATAGCAGTCTCTGTCAACTCCACCAACATCTACATGGAAACACTTGGACCAAGCCACACCATAGCAGTCTCTGTCAACTCCACCAACATCTACATGGAAACACTGGGACCAGGCCACACCATAGCAGTCTCTGTCAACTCCACCAGCATCTACATGGAAACACTGGGACCAAGCCACACCATAGCAGTCTCTGTCAACTCCACCAGCATCTACATGGAAACACTGGGACCAGGCCACACCATAGCAGTCTCTGTCAACTCCACCAACATCTACATGGAAACACTGGGACCAAGCCACACCATAGCAGTCTCTGTCAACTCCACCAACATCTACATGGAAACACTGGGACCAAGCCACACCATAGCAGTCTCTGTCAACTCCACCAACATCTACATGGAAACACTGGGACAAAGCCACACCATAGCAGTCTCTGTCAACTCCACCAGCATCTACATGGAAACACTTGGACCAAGCCACACCATAGCAGTCTCTGTCAACTCCACCAACATCTACATGGAAACACTGGGACCAAGCCACACCATAGCAGTCTCTGTCAACTCCACCAACATCTACATGGAAACACTGGGACCAGGCCACACCATAGCAGTCTCTGTCAACTCCACCAGCATCTACATGTGGCCTTTGGATTATTATTAGTGAATTTATTTATTTCTAACCTTATTTCTAATGCTGTTTGACCACCTGCCAACGTGGCTGGTGAAATTTATATTATTTTTATTCTTTAATTTTTATTCCCCACCAATGACAACATCTGCCCACATGTCTTAATTTCCAACCCTGCTTGCCGTGTGTTAGCAGAGACAACCGTCTATGAAAGAGGTCAATAACCTTTGAGTGAAGATCAGAGGCAAAAAAAAATGCAAAAACCTACTGCTGAGTGTTTATTTTTTTACATGACTTAAAACATAGGCAACATGAACCAATTAAAAACAGTTCTGTAGCAATGAGGTTCGTGCAGTGGGCTATAGACCCAATACTTCACCACTACTTATTGACTATGCTTCAACTACCCTGCCGACGATGTTCAGCCCACTTTCAAATTCTCTTAATTTTTTTTTTTTAATATGTTCACACTAGTAATAGATCATTTGTTGCATTACTTGAAAGGCACAACTTAGTGAGCAGATTGAGCTTTACAGGACTGGGGGCCTGCGTCTGATCAGTCTGGGGGGGGGGGGGGGGGGGGGGGGCGGTGAGGCCGTCCCTCATCTGAAAGGGGGGGGGGGGGGGGCAGCGGTGAGGCCGTCTCATCTGGTCATCTGCTGAAAAAAGGGGACAGTCTTCCAGCTGATGGCAAAACTGAAGTACCACTGCATTATTTCCATCTCATGCACCAATTCATGTTGTCACTATGACCAGAGACAGTGAAATATCCCTCTCAGTTCATGGGAACACTTTGCTACAGTCATTCATTGTAGCGCTGGTTGTAGCACTGGTTGTAGCACTGGTTGTAGCGCTGGTTGTAGCGCTGGTTGTAATAGGGAGAATGGTTGTGGTTTATAAAAATAAAAAAAACTTTTTTTTTTAAGTGTTAAAAGTACTGAATAAATTAAACATGAACTTACTCATAAAAACTGCAGCTCTACACTGAATTCATTTGAGTGTAGTTTTGAAATCTCACAGGATCAACTTTGCTGTGCGTTCCAGGCTCGTTAATACAGTCCACAAGCTCCAGAACACTGTGGTGATGTTTCACCTTCAGACACATGAAACGGTTAAACGCGAGAACGCCGCCTTAGCGGGCGCGAGAACGCCGCCTTAGCGGGCGCGAGAACGCCGCCTGAGAACGCCGCCTTAGTGGGCACGAGAAGGTTGCAAGTTCAAATCCCCGAGCGGAATCTGTCGTTCTGCCCCTAAAATCCCCGGGCCAAACCAGTACGACGCTGGGCCAATTGTGCCTATGGGATTCCCAATGGATGTGATACAGCCTGGAATCGAACCAGGGACTGTAGACATCTTGCACTGAGATGCAGTGTCTTAGACCGCTGCGCCACTCAGGAGCCAATCTACCAGTCAAAACATATGTTTTTGTTGCTAAAACTACACCAAAAACAACAAAAGAAACATGTTTTGTAATGATACCAAAACAAAATATGTATTACTAGCAAGAAGTAATGTGGAATATTGCTTCATTTCATAAGACATTCTTCACCTGCAACGTTTAAGAGCTGGAGGTTACAGAGGTAACGCGACTGGAGTCATGTTTGTGCCTGAGTCTGACGAGTGTTAGTCTCTTCCTTAACAGTTGAAATTTAAAAATAAAAAATTGTTTATCAATGTAACTAGCCAAGAAACACGAGGACAGTCTCACTTCAGGTGACTTTTGTTTCAAGTAAATTAATCCAACTTACGTCGGTGCGCGGCGCTTCTCAAAAAATGAATATTTCACCTCAGCTTTTCACGTGCGCGCAGTAGAGGTCGACCTCTAGGGCACAGCCCCCCAGCGTTGAAGCACCTGGTGGTATAGGCTATAGGATTCCTACTTCTAAAGACTTTGTGCGATCAAATTGACCAGCTATAAAACAAACAAACAGAAATACTTTGAAAACAGTTACTCCAGCATTTATGTTACTATAAAATGTGATCACACTAGACTTTTTAATTCACTAACGTGAGTGAAACGCTCGTACAGTGAAACGCTCGTACAGTGAAACGCTCGTACAGTGAAACGCTCGTACAGTGGAGCCCTGACCACCCACCCACCATGGCTGGTGGAATAGACACGTTACCCACCAACGCCCAAAATCTACCCCCCTTTAGCCCCCTGCGGCACAGTTCAACCAATGTTTGCCATGATGATGAGAAAGAAAAAAGAAAACCATTCAGTCACTAATTAGACAGCGTGTCTGTGTCTTGTGTTACGTCTCGGAGCAGACAAACGTTATAGTCAGTCGAGCTCGTATCGGGACCGGTGGAGAACAGAAAAGGTCTGTCAACGGGCGGGTTCGTTTAGCGTCGCCCGGTGCCGTGGTTACGCCGTACAGCGCCTTGCAAAAGTATTCTTCCCCATTGGTGTTTCTTCCTGTTGCATTACAACCTGTAACTTAAACTGATTTTAAATGTGGATTTCATGTGATGGACAAAACCAATTTGATGAGACTGGTTTCAAAAATGTTAAAATATATATATATCCTTTGATATGAAGCCCCTAAATAAGATCTGGTGCAACCAATTACCTTCAGAAGTCAGTCCACCTGTGTGCATATACACACACACACACACACACACACACACACACACACACACAGAGAGAGAGAAATTCTTGAGGGAAACTGTTTTGTCTTCCAGAGATTGGAGACTGGGAGGGAGGTTCCCCTTCTAGCAGAACAACAACCCTGAGCATACTGCGAAAGCAACACTCGAGTGGTTTAAGGGGAAACATTTAAAATGTCTTGGAATGGCCTAGTCAAAGCCCAGACCTGAATCCAATTGAGAATCTGTGGTATGACAAAGATTGCTGTACACCAGCAGGAACCCATCCAACTTGAAGGAGCTGGAACTGTTTTTCCTTGAAGAATGGGCAAAAAGCCCAGTGGCTCGATGTGCCAAGCTTATAGAGACATGAGACTTGCAGCTGTAATTGCTGCAAAAGGTGGCTCTACAAAGTATTGACTTTGGAGGGGGGGGTGAATAGTTATGCACGCTCAAGTTGTTGTGGTCTTGTTTCACAATCGAAAAAAAATATTTTGCATCTTCAAAGTGGTAGGCATATTGGGTAAATCAAATGATACAAAAAAAACATTTTATTTCCAGGTTGTAAGGCAACAAAATAGGAAAAATGCCAAGGGGGGGGGGGACTCGTTTGCAAGCCTCCGTATCTGTTGATATCATGTCAAGAGGAAATAGCTGGAAGCAGCTCAGCGGCTAACGCGGGCAGCAGAGTGGGGCCCAGCGGCTAACGCGGGCAGCAGAGTGGAGCCCTCGGCTAACGCGGGCAGCAGAGTGGAGCCCTCGGCTAACGCGGGCAGCAGAGTGGGGCCCAGCGGCTAACGCGGGCAGCAGAGTGGGGCCCAGCGGCTAACGCGGGCAGCAGAGTGGGGCCCTCGGCTAACGCGGGCAGCAGAGTGGAGCCCTCGGCTAACGCGGGCAGCAGAGTGGAGCCCTCGGCTAACGCGGGCAGCAGAGTGGAGCCCTCGGCTAACGCGGGCAGCAGAGTGGAGCCCTCGGCTAACGCGGGCAGCAGAGTGGGGCCCTCGGCTAACGCGGGCAACAGAGTGGGGCCCAGCGGCTAACACGGGCAGCAGAGTGGAGCCCTGGGCTAACGCGGGCAGCAGAGTGGAGCCCTCGGCTAACGCAGGCAGCAGAGTGGGGCCCAGCGGCTAACGCAGGCAGCAGAGTGGGGCCCAGCGGCTAACACGGGCAGCAGAGTGGAGCCCTCGGCTAACACGGGCAGCAGAGTGGAGCCCTCGGCTAACACGGGCAGCAGAGTGGAGCCCTCGGCTAACACGGGCAGCAGAGTGGGGCCCAGCGGCTAACGCGGGCAGCAGAGTGGGGCCCAGCGGCTAACGCGGGCAGCAGAGTGGGGCCCAGCGGCTAACGCGGGCAGCAGAGTGGGGCCCAGCGGCTAACACGGGCAACAGAGTGGAAAATCAGTCACTTAAAAAAAGACTTCACATGCACATAAAATCCATATTTTCAGCCTGGGTAAATTGGGATACAGATACTCTGTATGTAAATAGGAAGAAAACGAGATGAGAGAAGATAGTGGGTGAGATCCCTCTCCTCCCAACAAAACATTGTCTCGTTCAATTGGCATCAATATCAACAGGTTTTTAAAACATTCATGGCAAAACAAGCCATTGAGAAATGAGGAGCTGAGCATCTTGACGGGGTTAAACCTCTCCATTAACCCGAGTCCTCTCCTCCCTCCACCAGAAGGGACAGAGTGAAATCACAATGCAGCTACTAGGAGTAAATGAGATTTAACAACAGAGTTAAAAGATTGGGGTGATGATGCATAAAACCGCAAGCCTCTACGCAGCCCTCTAGACTGAGCTAAAAAAACAGGAATTGTTATACCTTTAAAAAGGCTTGGGCAGGCCTTTAAAACTATAAAAACAATACTCAGCTCCAGAAGGTAGAATAGCAGATTTTATCTTTGTAATCTGCAACATTTTCTCTCAACTTGCATTGCAAAATGTGAATAATTTCAGGAAATTAGCTTTAAAAACGGCAAAAATGTATCTTGCCTCTTGTAAAATTGCAGGAAATTGTAGCATTTTTAGGCCAATCTCTGCACACATGGTGGGCCTCAAATTCTTGAAATTTCAGCCGTAACAACTCAAACCCTGCCACGCCCACCCACTTAAGCCCCTTTTTGATCCAGAGAAACCCTGGCGCGCACACACACACTTTTCCCCTCAATACAGGCAAGACAGATTGAAAGACTGCAAGGCAGAGTAGAATGGAAGATATGACAGAACAGAGAGCAACGGTTCAATGCCTGGAAGCAGTTTGAATGAATTCAGACGGGAGAATCAGAGCCCCAACTGAATAAATATGCTCTCTTGGAACTCAAGAGGCAGAAATACAAGGCCAAATTACATATCTGGTAATTTCAGAGATTCAGAGCAAAGGAGGCAAGGCCAGTAGTAGCTTAACCGTACCTTGCTTGCGTACATCCTCCACGGCAGCAGTGAGCTCGTCCTTGAGGAACTGGCTCTCCTTGGCGATCTTCTCTCCTTTATCCAGGAAGTTCAAGGTAGCGGTTTCCACCGAGGCAGCCAATACATGGGCCTTCTTAGAGCGACCCTTCTTCTTATTGGACGGACCCTTGTTGCTGGAGTTCACCAGGGTCGTGACCTTTAGGAGCAGGACGAGAGGGGGGGGGGGGGGGGGGGGAAGAGGTCAAATGCCTTGAGGGTGAGATGCACAACGTCAGACGGACATCTTTTGCTGCAGAGTCAAACTTTCAGCCATATCTTGCCTAGTCTTTGATTCCATACTAAAAACAGTAGAAGTTGCTAGTGTCATTTAAGCAGTCATTTAAGCAGTTAGGGCTAGATACCAAGGAACAAATCAAAACGAAGCGATAGCATGATCACCCGTTCTAAAATATATAAATAAATATAAACGCTTCCAGGAGGCCTTTGCATTGACATCATCATTTATCAAACTTAACCAAATGGACACTCAGAAAATATTCAAATCAAATCAAATGTATTTATATAGCCCCTTCGTACATCAGCTGATATCTCAAAGTGCTGTACAGAAACCCAGCCTAAAACCCCCAAACAGCAAGCAACGCAGGTGTAGAAGCACTCAGAACCCATAACTTATTCCACATTTTGTTACAGCCCTCTTCTAAAATGGATTGGATTGTTTGTTTTTTTCCCCATCAATCTACACACAATATCCTATAAATGACAAAAGCAAAAAAAAAATGTATTTTCGAAATGTTTGTAAATGTATTGAACAAAAACAGAAATATCACATTTACAAAAAGTATTCATACTCTTTATGTTGTTGAAGAACCTTTGGCAGCGATTACAGCCTGGAGTCTTCTTGGGTATGATACCACAGCCTTGGCACACCTGTATTTTGGGAGTTTCTCCCATTCTTCTCTGCAGATCCTCTCAAGCTCTGTCAGGTTGGATGGGGAGCGACGCTGCATAGCCATTTTCAGGTCTCTTCAGAGATGTTCGATCGGGTTCAAGGACATTCAGAGCCACTTGTGCGTTGTCTTGGCTGTGTGCTTAGGGTCATTGTCATGTTGGAAAGTGAACCTTCACCCCAGTCTGAGGTCAAGAGCGCTCTGGAGCAGGTTTTCATCAAGGATCTCTCTGAACTTTACTCCGTTCAGCTTTTTCTTGATCTCAACTAGTCTCCCAGTCCCTGCCACTGAAAAACATCCCCACAGCATGACGCTGCCACCACCATGCTTCACCGTAGGGCTGGTATGCGGGCTGATGAGCGGTGTCTGGATTCCTCCAAGAGGGCTGCCATGTGCCTTTTACTGAGGAGTGGCTTCCGTCTGGCCATTCTACCATAAAGGCCTGATTGGTGGAGTACTGCAGAGATGGGAGAACCTTCCAGAAGGACAACCATCTCCAAAGAGGAACTCTGGAGCTCTGTCAAAGTGACCATCAGGTTCTTGGTCATCTCCCTGACCAAGACCCTTCTCCCCCGATTGCTCAGTTTGGCTGAGCGACCAGCTCTAGGAAGTGTCTTGGTGGTTCCACACTTCTTCCATCTAAGAATGATGGAGTGTTCACTGTGTTCTTGGGACCTTCAATGCTGCAGACATTTTTTAGTACCCTTCCCCAGATCTGTGCCTCGACACAATCCTGTCTCAGAGTTCTTACAGACAATTCCGTCAACCTCGTGGCTTGGTTTTTGCTCTGACATGCACCATCAGCTGTGGGACCTTATATAGGACAGGTTTGTGCCTTGCTAAATCATGTCCAATCAATTGAATTTACCACAGGTAGAACTCCAATCAAGTTGTAGCAACATCAAGGATGATCAATGGAAACAGGATGCGCCAGAGCTAAAATTCAAGTCTCGTGGCAAATGGTCTGAATAATTACAGCACCAGTCAAAGGTTGGGACATTCATACTCATTCAAGGTTTCCTTTATTTTTTTACATTGTAGAAAAATAGTGAAGACATCAAAACTATGAAATAACACATGGGAAAGGGGGATACCTAGTCAGTTGTACGACAATGCATTCATGCCTGAGGAACAGTGGGTTAATTGCTTTGCTCAGGTGCAAAACGGCACATTTGTACCTTGTCAGCTCAGGGATTCGATCCAGCAACCTTCCGGCGACTGGACCAACGCTCTAACGACTAGGCTACCTGCCGAATCATGTAGTAACCAACGAAAGTGTTAAACAAAAACAAAATATAATTTAGATTTTGTAGCCACCCTTTTCCTCGATGGCAGCTTTGCACACTCTTGGCATTCTCTCAACCAGCTTCATGAGCAAGTCACCTGGAATGCATTTCAATTAACAGGTGTGCCTTCACTTAGTTTGTGAATTTTTTTCCTTCTTAAAAAGTGTTTGAGTCAATCAGTTGTGTTGTGACAAGGTAGGGGTGGTATACAGAAGAAAGCCCTATTTGGTAAAAGACCAAGTCCATATTATGGCAAGATCAGCTCAAATAAGCAAAGAGAAACGGCAGTCCATCATTAAGGCATTTAGTCAATGCAGAACATGAAGAACCATGAACGTCACAGGAAAGGAAGACCCAGAGTTACCTCTGCTGCTGAGGATAAATTCATTAGAGTTACCAGCCTCAGATTGCAGCCCAAATAAATGCTTTACCGAGTTCAAGTAATACACATGTCAACATCAACTGTTCAGAGGAGACTGTGAAATCAGGCCTTCATGGTCAAATTGCTGCAAAGAAACCACCACTAAAGGACGCCAATAAGAAGAAGGGGATTGCTTGGGTCAAGAAACACAAGCAATGGACATTAGACCGATGGAACTCTATCCTTTGGTCTAATGAGTCCAAATTTGAGATTTGGGGGTGATTTATTTAGAATTCAAGGCACACTTAACCAGCATGGCTACCACAGCGATATGACATTGCATCTGGTTTGTGCTTAGCGGGACTATCATTTGTTTTTCAACAGGACAATGACCCAAAACACACCGCCAGGCTGTGTAAGGGCTATTTGACCAAGGAGAGTGATGGGAGTGCTACATCAGATGACCTGACCCCCACAATCACCCAAAAACCCAATTGAGATGGTGTGGATTGATTTGGACCGCAGAGTGAAGGAAAAATCAGCCAACAAGTGCTCAGCATATGTGGGAACTCCTTCAAGAGTGTTGGAAACGCAATCCTCATGAAGCTGGTTGAGAGAATGCAAAGCTGTCATCAAGAATCTCAAATAGAAACTATATTTTGATTTGTTTAACACTTTTGGTTAATACTGTACATGATTCCATGTGTAACTTCATAGTTTTGATGTCTTCACTATTTTTCTACAATGTAGAAAATAGTAACAATTAAGGTGTCCAAACTTTTGACTGTTATTGTATGTAAATAAGGTGTTTTTTTAAATATATTTTTTAATATTATCACTTTGTCATTGTGTTATTGTGTGTAGATTGACGAGGGAAAATGTATATTTTTTTTACCCCTTTTTCTCCCCAATTTCATGGTATCCAATTGTTGTAGTGGCTACTATCTTGTCTCATCGCTACAACTCCCGTACGGGCTCGGGAGAGACGAAGGTTGAAAGTCATGCGTCCTCCGATACACAACCCAACCTGCTTCTTGCGCATCCAACCCGGAAGCCAGCCGCACCAATGTGCCGGAGGAAACACCGTGCACCTGGCAACCTTGATTAGCCCGCCACAGGAGTCGCTGGTGCGCGATGAGACAAGGACATCCCTACCGACCAAGCCCTCCCTAACCTCCTGACGCTAGGCCAATTGTGCGTCGCCCCATGGACCTCCGGGTCGCGGCCGGTTATGACAGAGCCTGGGCGCGAACCCAGAGTCTCTGATGGCACAGCTGGCGCTGCAGTACAGCGCCCTTAACCACTGCGCCACCCGGGAGGCCCTGGGAAAATGTTTTTAATCCATTTTAAAATAAGGCTGTAACGTAACAAAATGTGGAAAAAGTCAAAAGGCATGTTCCATCCCTGATGGATTGTTCTGACCTGTGTGACCAAGGGCTCCAGCAGCCGCTCCACAGCCAGGGTACGGATCTCCAGGCTCTTTGGATCCCATTTGAAGTTGATGTTGGCCGTGTTTATGGCTGTCATGTTCACTCGGTATCTGAAAAGGAGAGGAGAGAGAGATGGTGAGATTATGACAAAATGGATGTCTAGGAGGGCTTGGCTGGGTCATTCATCAGATGGGGGGGGGGGGGGGGGGTTAAGCCACACACCATGACAACAACACAGCACACTTTCACCCTGGAGGTACACTACATTTCAACTGACCTCTGACCTGTGTGTTCACCCTGGAGGTACAACACATTTCAACTGACCTCTGACCCATGTGTAGCATAGAACAGTAGTGGGCCAGCTAGCCTAGATAAGAGCTACCTACCCACAAGGCCTTAAAACGCCATGGAATAAAAAAAAAAAAGCTGTGAAAAAAAAGTGTGTTTATTGAACCAATTCATTCTACAGTGATTTAGGAAACCCCACTGCAACCATGGCAACAAAAAGGAAGGGAAAAAAAAAAAAAAAAGTCACGACACCCTATTCCCTATGACCAGGGCACACAGCGTGCCAGGCAAACGGTGTGTGTGTGGGTGTGGGAGGGGAAAGGATGCCATTTGGGAAGAACCCATGGTGTCGTGACAATTTGGACAGACGACGTTTTAAATATGGATGCTCCCTCTTCAGAGGAGACAGGTCTCACTCCGTCATTGTTAGACAGACAGACATAAGTGGAGCGGAGTAACATATTGGCACTTATTCGATTTTCCTTTTCATGCAGCGACAGGCCTTGTATTGATTAGCCTTAATGCACTGAGTGGCAGACAGGGATAATCAGGATGCCCAGAGGGCTGACTAGGGCTGGACCCAGGACCCTGCCTGGTCTAAACCGAGGGGGCAGACAGGGATAATCAGGATGGCCCGAGGGCTGAGTAGGGCTGGACCCAGGACCCTGCCTGGTCTAAACCGAGGGGGCAGACAGGGATAATCAGGATGGCCCGAGGGCTGACTAGGGCTGGACCCAGGACCCTGCCTGGTCTAAACCGAGGGGGCAGACAGGGATAATCAGGATGGCCCGAGGGCTGAATAGGGCTGGACCCAGGACCCTGCCTGGTCTAAACTGAGTGGCAGACAGGGATAATCAGGATGGCCCGAGGGCTGAGTAGAGCTGGACCCAGGACCCTGCCTGGTCTAAACCGAGGGGGCCGTCCCCCTACGGCACACCGAGGGGGCCGTCCGTCCCTCAACACACCGAGGGGGCCGTCCCTCAACACACCGAGGGGGCGGGCCGTCCCTCAACACACCGAGGGGGCGGGCCGTCCCTCAACACACCGAGGGGGCCGGCCGTCCCTCAACACACCGAGGGGGCCGGCCGTCCCTCAACACACCGAGGGGGCGGGCCATCTCTCAACACACCAAGGGGGCCGTCTCTCAACACACCGAGGGGGCCGTCTCAAATGTAACCCTATTACCTACATAGTGTACTACTTTCTGACCAGGGTCCCATCCAGTAGAGCGTCCAATCAAAAAAAAGCATCCTTTGACCAATGGATAAAATAATATGTTAATTAAGCAATAAGGCGGATATGGCCAATATACCACAGCTAAGGACTGTTCTTACACACGACCCAATGAGGAGTGGCTGGATACAGCCCTTAAGCCGTGGTATATTGGCCACATACCACACATCCCTGAGGTTCCTTACGGATATTATAAACTGGTTGCCAACGTAATTAGAGCAGTAACAATGTAACATTACGGTCTGATGTACCACGCCAATCAGAATTCGGGGCTCGAACCACCCAGTTTATAATTGTAAATATAATAATTTAAGAAAACAAAATGGTCAAACCCTCATTTCTCTATCATGTATTACCCTTGAATGATGGCTATAGTCAGAGTGACTATATCAATGGAGGCCAGAGGCCCAGGTCACAGTTGTAAATGAGAACTTGTTCTCAACTTGCCCACCTGGTTAAATAAAGGTAAATTGAGTCAGCTAGGCTGGATTTAGGCTCCTGGTTCACTGACAGGCTCACTCTCCTGTTGAACTGAACCTCTTTCTTCTCCAATCCACAGGACATAAAACACGAGAGGTACGATGGACAGACGTCAATGTTTTGAGTTCCTGAAATCTACATTTTCAAAATGCAGATAAAATTATTTTTCACCATTTCACCTGCGTTTTATATTGAAAGTCAGTTATGTTTTGTTCAATAGTGTGATCAGGTGTGTGCAACTATAGTTAGTGCAACACGTTCAGTAGAAAAAGACTTCATTTTTCATCAGATCACAACAGAAGTAATACGCCACCTGGCTAGCAGCCACACAAAAACGATGCATTGTCATTAGGCTACATATCTAATGTTTACCATAGAAGATGTAGCCAGGAACATTTCCTAATATGTTAATCTTGCATTTTACCAGAGAAAAATAGGCTACACTGAGAAGAGCACCAGAGAAATTCTTTGCTACACTGTCAGACCGTCTGTTTGCTGATAGAATGCCACTTGTGAATTCTCATCCATGAATTCACATCCGAATGGAGAAGTGCAACTGAAGCACAAAATTAGTCTGAAGCCGAGCAGAAAATAACAAGTATATTAGATCAGCATTTACAAAACTAAAGCAAGATATTTCTCCCGTGTTTCATCTCTTTGTCTGGGTGAAAAATGACCACGACCCCTGATGGATATCAAATCAGCATGATCATATTTGAGTGTACGCTTAACATACCAATTCCAAAATCCAGTTCTTTTTCCCCATAGATTTCTTTACAAAAAAAAAAAACATTCATCTCTGACATGTCAACAGAGCACCAAGCGTACACTAAGCCTTTACACTTTTAAAGCCTTTTTACATTGAACTCAGCTCGTGTCGTGCTAATTCCGTTTTTTTTTTTTTGCAACCCACGTAAACAACCCTGACGCCCACCACAAAATGTTAAAATCGTTAATTTGTTATGAGAAACCTGCACCGCTATGTGAACAGAGCCGGGTGCTTATTATGGGATGTATTAGGCTACAAATCTGTTGGGATGTAATGTTAATGACATGTTAGAGAAAGACCCCAATGAACAATTCAGGACATGAATAATCATATTTGTCTAGGTAAACAATTATTTTATAGCATAAGGAAGTGACATTTTATCACCAAAGCACGTATTCACACACTCAGTGTGGATGGACACCCTATATATAAAGAATCAGGTGTTATTTGGGATGTGGGCTGTCACTTATTGCATTCGTATGACAACGGTGGAATTTAGGCCAATGCCAGTCAAGAGAAAAAATATATATATAAAATCCGATTCTATGCAAGTCAACTAGCTAGCTAGGACTACATAAATAGTTAGATCGTGATAAATGGTAGGGTTATGAGAATTAGTTTCTGGTGGGCCCATTCATAGAAATGATTGCATTTACAATATGCTTGAATAAACTGTCAGATTGAGAGAACATACATATTGGGTTGCTGTGAGATACAGTATCTAGTCGAGGACACTGGGACGACAGCAGTAAAGTGATTGAGTGTTAGCTATTTATTCAATATATATATTTTTTTTAAATACATGGGAAATGTCTTATTTTGTACACTTTTCAGCAGATCGGGTTAGGAGCATCGTGCGGGTGAGGAGGGCGGTGGCCCAATTCTTCCCTCTGGCTGCATTCATCCTGTTTTAAAAACTTTCAACTGTTGGGAATGTCAGGAAGCTGCCTAGTTAACTAAACTATAAACTACTCATTTAACTAGCTTAACCAAATAATGTTATGTCCTGTCGATTTCATTTCTAGTTTTGGCTTTACATTGGAGCTGGGTTTTTGCTGATATGACAAACACTTGTAGTTGGCGACGAGTTAGTTGGTTTGCCTTTGGCTAACTTAGCATTAGCATTAGAAAAGTGGCCACATCGAAATCCCACGCAACTTCAAACGGTTACTGCTATGATTGTTGAAATTAGCAACAAAGTTACATTTAGTGACATATAGTTGTAAAGTTTATAACTAGTTATCTACTACAGTATTTTCAACATCACTGTTTGCTATTTAACTAGCGACGGTGTGTAACTTAAAACGTGAAGTATTCGCTAGCACAATACGAGCGAGACACGTACAATTTAGTTTCGTATTACATTGAAACAATTAAAATGGTGACAAATAGCAAAATGTAACTGACTAAAACAAAATAGACAAAACTACTTATGCAACAAACCAAAAAAAAAAAAACTTAATATCAATGAAAACTTACCGAAAGACAATACACTTAAACTTTTTCCAGCTCCAAAAAACAAAACGCCTCAAAATGGAGGAATGGAAATTCGTTCAGGGATGAAAAAAAGTTTCCTCTTTCCCAAACAACCTCACTCCCTTTGAGAGAGTTACAGCTTCGATACTTTTATCGATGTAATTCTAAACTATTGAAAGTCACAGCATACGAGTGGCGATAAAATGTTGAAATACAACAAACCAAAAAAAGGGATTCCCACGTTTCGGTCAGAACGGTTCTCTGTTCCCGGCAGGGTGGATCAACAATAGGCGGAGGGGGTCGGTGTGCTACTTCCTGAAGTCACCGGAGGGCAGACGAGGCTCTGACGGGACACACATCAGGTGTTAAAAGGCGTGGTGCTGAAATGACAACGCTTGACTTTATAAAGACCTAATGACGAATTTCTAATGAAACCTAATGGAAGCTATTTCTTATATAATCTAGCTAATCAGTTGACCTGGAGTAGCTATCCAATTTCCTAAGGGGAAAGATTGCAAAATGATTTAATTGAACTTGTTGTAATTCATCATGTTTTTTTTATAGCCTATTTAGCCAAACCAGTAGCCTATGAAACATTTGTTAGACTTAGTAGGCTATTGTAACATGAATACAACCAGTCCAGCAACCCAAACTCAAATCTAGGATCAGTATTGCCTTTTAGATCATAATGAATGGACAGGGAGGACCTGATCCTAGATCAGCACACCTACTTAGGGACACTTAAGGGACACTCTGGGATTTTAATTTACATTAAAAATATATACTATTGGTTCCACTTTGCGTCTTTATGAACATTTCACAACCCCCTGACCAATTAAACGTATTCAAAATAGCTTGTCATCAAAACTCGGAGGTGGCTCTCAAAGTTGTCAGTATCTCCACCACAGCTGTTGAAGTGAAGCTCACGTCTTCACTCCTGAGGATGTGTTTGTTGGTGGGTTCTTAGCCAGATGTGATCAGAGGTAAATTGCACTTTAATATTATGTATTTCTGGAGTAAGATAAGTATTCCTCAGATATAATTCTGCTGTTGACATCATGTTTTGAGAGTTTCAGCTGGTTAGCTTTTAGCTAACCCAGAATCTGACAGACAATGTTCAATCTCCTGTTTTTAGTCCCCATCACTCCCTCATCACTTTTTCCCTTACTCGTCACTTCTGGTCGTCACTTCCTGTTGAACGCGGAACGTGGGAGAGCTCGGTTTGTTGTTTTGAAAAAGTTTGGTTACTAGTTAGCTTCCTTTTGAGTTTGGATCCCGCGATGCGGTTGGCATTGCTGGGACCGCTAGTATCTGTCTAGTGATCTTGCCGACCAAGGCCGGGTCTGAGGAGCTGTTTGGCGTAGCAGCTAGCCTAGCCGGTGGGAGTTCCGTTGAGGACAGTGGTGTCTCTCTATCACAGGTAAAGGATCTTGTCAACAAATAAAACAAGTTCTACAAGCAGTTGTTACAACAACAATCCAATAGCTTCATGTGTTTTGTCCAAATACTAGTGGAGTCAACTAATAAAAGAATGGAGAGGTCCAGGACCTGAAGAACAGTTTGCAGTTCACCCGGGGTCAGCTCGACGAGTTGAAACAGGAGAACGGCAAGATGACAGCAATCTGTAAGTCATTGAGAGAGGACATCAGTTTTGTATGTGAATCCATGATAACAATGACACAGAAATCAGATTATCTCTAGGGACAATCAAGGCGGAACAACATGGTTGTGGACGGAATTGCAGAATATCCACATGAGACCTTGACGGAGTCGGAGGACAAAGTGAGGGAAATGATTTAGGTGAAACTGAAGATGGACTACAGGAAGATTGAGGTGGAGCAAGCCCACAGGACTGGAAAACCCACTACAGGCCCAGGTGACAGGCCCAGACCGATAGTGATCAAGTTCCTGAGGTTCAAGGACAAGGTAGCTGTTCTGGAAAGAGCCAAGAACTTGAGAGGAAGATATATCTTCCTCAATGAGGACTATACTGAAGCTGTGCGCCAGAAGAGGAAAGAACTGATCCCTGCCATGAAAGCTGCCAGAGCGCGTGGGGACATTGCTTACATCCACTATGACAGGCTCGTAGTCCACCCTCCCTCCCAAAAGCCTGGAAGAGATGAGAGAGCTAAGATTATGGGTTCATAGCTTCAACCCTGCAGCACACACACACACTTACACACACCAATTGATTAATGGACAGCTGAATGTATATATTTTTTCTCTTGCTTTCTTTGTTCTTTTCCATATTATGTCTATCTCTGATAAGCTACCCAGGAAAAGAGCTGAAAATAGCTCATATTAATACATGTAGCCTTAGGAATAAGGTTCATGAAATCAATAACTTGCTAACATCAGATATATTAGCTATTTCTGAGACTCACTTAGATAATTCCTTTGATGATACAGCAGAAGCAATACAAGGATATAACATCTATAGGAGAGACAGGAATGCAAATTGGGAAGATGTTGCTGTACATTTTCAGAACCATATCCCTGTAACGCTTAGAGAAGATCTTATGTCAGATCAAATTAAATTGTATGAGTCACATGCGCTGAATACAACGGGTGTAGACCTTACAGTGAAATGCTTACTTACAAGCCCTTAACCAACGATGCAGTTTCAAAATATCGAATTAAACTTGTCAAGTGTTATTGAAGTGTTGTAGTTGCAGGTTCCCTTGGCACATCTAAAGCCTTTTCTTTTAGGGTAATAGGCCACCAAGTGCCAACAGTCAGTATGTATGAAATGCTTGATAGTGTATGTGATGTAAACAGATACATTTAAACTCAGTTTTTCACAATTTCTGACATTTAATCCTAGTAAAAATTCCCTTTCTTAGGTCAGTTAGGATCACCACTTTATTTTAAGAATGTAAACTGTCAGAATAATAGTAGAGAGAATTTTTTATTTCAGTTTTTATTTCTTTCATCACAATCCCATTGGATCAGAAGTTTACATACACTCAATTAGTATTTGAGAGCATTGCCTTTAAATTGTTTAACTTGGGTCAAATGTTTCGGGTAGCCTTCCACAAGCTTCCCACAATAAGTTGGGGGAATTTTGGCCCATTCCTCCTGACAGAGCTGGTGTAAGGTTGGAGTCAGGTTTGTAGGCCTCCTTGCTCGCACACACTTTTTCAGTTCTGCCCACAAATTTTCTATGGGATTGAGGTCAGGGCTTTGTGATGGCCACTCCAATACCTTGACTTTGTTGTCCTTAAGCCATTTTGCCACAACTTTGGAAGTATTCTTGGGGTCATTGTCCATTTGGAAGACCCATTTACGACCAAGCTTTAACTTCCTGACTGATGTCTTGAGATGTTGCTTCAATATATCCACATAATTTTCCTCCTTATGATGCCATCTATTTTGTGAGGAGCACCAGACCCTCCTGCAGCAAAGCACCCCTCACAGTTAGGATGGGGTTCTTCAGCTTGCAAACCTCCCCCTTTTTCCTCCAAGCATAACGATGGTCATTATGGCCAAACAGTTCCATTTTTGTTTCATCAGACCAGAAGACATTTCTCCAAAAAGTACGATCTTTGTCCCCATGTGCAGTTGCAAACCGTAGTCTGGCTTTTTTTATGGCGGTTTTGGAGCAGTGGCTTCTTCCTTGCTGAGCGGTCTTTCAAGGTTATGTTGATATAGGATTTTTTTTGTTACTGTGGATATAGATACTTTTGTACCGGTTTCCTCCAGCATCTTCACAAGGTCCTTTGCTGTTGTTCTGGGATTGATTTGCACTTTTCGCACCAACGTACGTTCATCTCTTGGAGACAGAACGCGTCTCCTTCCTGAGCGGTATGACGGCTGCGTGGTCCCATGGTGTTCATACTTGCGTACTATTGTTTGCACAGATGAACGTGATACCTTCAGGCGTTTGGAAATTGCTCTCAAGGATGAACCAGACTTGTGGAGGTCTACAATTTTTTTCTGAGGTCTTGTCTGATTTCTTTTGATTTTCCCATGATGTCAAATGAGTTTGAAGGTAGGCCTTAAATACATTCACATCCAACTATACATTTGTCTGTACATTATACCTTGAAGCTATTTTATCGCCCCCAGAAACCTCCTTTTACTCTCTGTTCCGGACGTTCTAGACGACCAATTCTCATAGCCATACCCTTATCCTACTCCTCCTCTGTTCCTCTGGTGATGTAGAGGTGAATCCAGGCCCTGCAGTGCCTAGCTCCACTCCTATTCCCCAGGCGCTCTCTTTTGATGACTTCTGTAACCGTAATAGCCTTTGTTTCATGCATGTTAACATTAGAAGCCTCCTCCCTAAGTTTGTTTTATTCACTGTTTTAGCACACTCTGCCAACCCGGATGTTCTAGCCATGTCTGAATCCTGGCTGAGGAAGGCCACCAAAAATTCTGAAATCTCCATCCCTAACTACAACATTTTCAGACAAGATAGAACGGCCAAAGGGGGCGGTGTTGCAATCTACTGCAAAGATAACCTGCAGAGTTCTGTCTTACTATCCAGGTCTGTACCCAAACAATTTGAACTTCTACTCTTAAAAATCCACCTGGCTATATACAGGGGGTATCAGTACAGAGTCAATGTGGAGGCTATATACAGGGGGTATCAGTACAGAGTCAATGTGGAGGCTATTTACAGGAGGTACCGGTCCAGAGTCAATGTGCAGGCTATATACAGGGGGTATCAGTACAGAGTCAATGTGGAGGCTATTTACAGGAGGTACCGGTCCAGAGTCAATGTGCAGGCTATATACAGGGGGTATCAGTACAGAGTCAATGTGGAGGCTATATACAGGAGGTACCGGTCCAGAGTCAATGTGGAGGCTATATACAGGGGGGTACCGGTACAGAGTCAATGTGGAGACTATATACAGGGGGTACCGGTACAGAGTCAATGTGGAGACTATATACAGGGGGTACCGGTACAGAGTCAATGTGGAGGCTATATACAGGGGGTATCAGTACAGAGTCAATGTGGAGGCTATATACAGGAGGTACCGGTACAGAGTCAATGTGGAGACTATATACAGGGGGTACCTGTACAGAGTCGATGTGCGGGGGGGCACCGGTTAGTTGAGGTAATATCTACATGAAGGTAGAGTTATTAAAGTGACTATGCATTTGTTGGTCTGATGTGATTAATGAGGAGCATCCAGACGCCTACTACTTGATGAATTTATGAATTTGCTTCTTCCAGTTATTGATAAACATGTAGCTGTTAAGAAACTGACTGTTAGAACTGTTGAGGCTCCATGGGATTGATGAGGAATTGAAAAACTGTATGGTTGAAAGAGATGAGGCAAAAGGAGTGGCTGATAAGTCTGGCTGCACATCTGACTGGCTGACTTACTGCAAATTAGAAATGATGTGACTAAACTCAACAAGAAGAAGGAGAAACTGTATTTTGAAGCCGAGATCAATGATATAAAGAATGATGGAAAAAAACAACTTTGCAGTACTTTAAATGAAATGATGGGCAAAAAGACAAATTCAAACTCCATCTTTCATCAGATCAGATGGCTCATTCATCACAAAACCATTTGATGTTGCCAACTATATTAACGATTAAATCATTGTCAATGTGGGTAAACGTAGGCAGGAAATGCCAACAACGAACAGTGAGCCATTATACTCATGTTTAAAAATAAAAACTAATAATGAAAGAAAAGCAGTGTAAGTTTGAATTTTGTAAAGTTAGTGAGGGAGAGGTGGGAAAATGATTGTTATGGATCAATAATGACAAACCTCCTGGCTTTGACAACTTAGATGGAAAGCTACTGAGGATGGTAGCTGACTCTATAGTCACTCCTACTGAGGATGGTAGCTGACTCTATAGCCACTCCTATCTCTCATATCTTTAATCTGAGCCTAGAGGAAAGTCTTTGTCCTCAGGCCTGGAGGGAAGCCAAAGTCATTCCGCTGCCCAGGAGTGGTCAAACGGCCTTTACTGGTTCTAACAGCAGACCAATCACCTTGCTGCTGCCAGCTCTTAGCAAACTGTTGGAAAAAAATGGTCTTTGACCAAATACAATGCTATTTCTCTGTAAAACAAAATAACAGACTTTCAGCACGCTTATAGAGAAGGGCACTCAACATGTACTGCACTGACACAAACGATTGGTGATTGGTTGAAATAAATTGATAATAAGAAGATTGTGGGAGTTGTACTGTTAGATTTCAGTGCAGCCTTTTGATATTATTGACCATAACCTGTTGTTGAGAAAAAATGACGTGATATTTATTTTCAACCTCTGCCATATCGTGGATGCATCTAAATAACAACACTCTGAGGATTCTGTTTCTTTAAACTTCTCTAATGTCAGACGATGACTTGCCACGGGTATTAAACAAAGCCTGTGTGTCCGTGTATGCTGATGATTCAACCACATACGCATCAGCAACCACAGCGAAGGAAGTCACTGAAAACCCTTAACAAAGAGTTGCAGTCTGTTTTGGAATGGGTGGCCAGTAATGAACTGGTCCTGAACATCTCTAAAACTAAGAGCATTTGATGAAGTTCTAGATCTCAGCTGAATCCGGTAATGAGTGGTGTGGCTGTTGAACAAGTCGAGGAGACTAAATGACTTGGCGTCACCTTAGATTGTAAACTGTCCTGGTCAAACGCATACAGATTCAAATGGTTATAAAGATGAGGAGAGGTCTCTGCTTTTTTTTGACACCACACTCCACAATGCAAGTCCTGCAGGCTCTAGTTTTATCTCATCTTGATTATTGTCCAGTCGTGTGGTCCCAGTGCTGCAAGGAATGACCTAGTTAAGCTGCAGCTGGTCCAGAACAGAGCGGCACGTCTTGCTCTTCATTGTGATCAGAGGGCTGATATAAATACTATGCTCGCCAGTCTCTCTTGGCTGAGAGTTGAGGAGAGACTGACTGCATCACTTCTTGTTTTTATAAGAAACATTGATGTGTTGAAAATCCCAAATTGTTTACATAGTCAACTTACACACAGCTCTGACACACACACTTATCCCACCAGACATGCCACCAGGCGTCTTTTCACCGTCCCCAGGACCAGAACACATTCAAGGAAACATACAGTATTACACAGAGACATGAGTGCATGGAACTCCCATCTTATATAGTGAACAGCAAACCTGGTTTAAAACAACAAATAAAGCAACACCTCTCCCCCATGTGAGCTACTTGTTGTGTGTACTGACATGTATGTGTAACACACACACACACACACACACACACACTACACACACACACTACACTACATGTTCATGTTTTTAAATGTATGTAACTTGTATTTTGTCCGTTGCATGTCGGATCGCAGTAAGACTAGCTGTTGCCATTGGAGTCGTCTGATGGGATCCTAATAAATCTAATCAAATATGATCTCTGCTTGTTGGCTAACTAGCAAACCTGGTCATTGGCATAAAGTGTGAACAGATTAATCAGATGTGTGTGGCAATAGCTAACTAGCTATCCTATTAGGTTGCCACTAGCTCTCAAGCTTTTCCCTACAGTTCTCAGCCATTCTGCCTTCTCCCTACAGTTTTCAGCCATTCTGCCTTCTCCCTACAGTTGTCAGTCATTCTGCCTTCTCCCTACAGTTCTCAGCCATTCTGCCTTCTCACTACAGTTCTCAGCCATTCTGCCTTCTCCCTACAGTTCTCAGCCATTCTGCCTTCTCCCTACAGTTCTCAGACATTCTGCCTTCTCCCTACAGCTCTCAGCCATTCTGTCTTCTCCCTACAGTTTTCAGCCATTCTGCCTTCTCCCTACAGTTCTCAGCCATTCTGCCTTCTCCCTACAGTTCTCAGCCATTCTGCCTTCTCCCTACAGCTCTCAGCCATTCTGCCTTCTCCCTACAGCTCTCAGCCATTCTGCCTTCTCCCTACAGCTCTCAGCCATTCTGCCTTCTCCCTACAGTTCTCAGCCATTCTGCCTTCTCCCTACAGTTCTCAGCCATTTTGCCTTCTCCCTACAGTTCTCAGCCATTCTGCCTTCTCCCTACAGTTCTCAGCCATTCTGCCTTCTCACTACAGTTCTCAGCCATTCTGCCTTCTCCCTACAGTTCTCAGCCATTCTGCCTTCTCCCTACAGTTCTCAGCCATTCTGCCTTCTCCCTACCTTGCTCAGCCATTCTGCCTTCTCCCTACAGTTCTCAGCCATTCTGCCTTCTCCCTACAGTTCTCAGCCATTCTGCCTTCTCCCTACAGTTCTCAGCCATTCTGCCTTCTCCCTACAGTTCTCAGCCATTCTGCATTCTCCCTACCTTTCTCAGCCATTCTGCCTTCTCCCTACAGTTCTCAGCCATTCTGCCTTCTCCCTACAGTTCTCAGCCATTCTGCCTTCTCACTACAGTTCTCAGCCATTCTGCCTTCTCCCTACAGTTCTCAGCCATTCTGCCTTCTCCCTACAGTTCTCAGCCATTCTGCCTTCTCCCTACAGTTCTCAGCCATTCTCCCTTCTCCCTACAGTTCTCAGCCATTCTGCCTTCTCCCTACAGTTCTCAGCCATTCTGCCTTCTCACTACAGTTCTCAGCCATTCTGCCTTCTCCCTACAGTTCTCAGCCATTCTGCCTTCTCCCTACCTTGCTCAGCCATTCTGCCTTCTCCCTACAGTTCTCAGCCATTCTGCCTTCTCCCTACAGTTCTCAGCCATTCTGCCTTCTCCCTACAGTTCTCAGCCATTCTGCCTTCTCCCTACAGTTCTCAGCCATTCTGCCTTCTCCCTACAGTTCTCAGACATTAGCTTCTCCCTACAGTTCTCAGCCATTTTGCCTTCTCCCTACAGTTCTCAGCCATTCTGCCTTCTCCCTACAGTTCTCAGCCATTCTGCCTTCTCCCTACAGTTCTCAGCCATTCTGCCTTCTCCCTACAGTTCTCAGCCATTCTGCCTTCTCCCTACAGTTCTCAGCCATTCTGCCTTCTCCCTACCTTGCTCAGCCATTCTGCCTTCTCCCTACAGTTCTCAGCCATTCTGCCTTCTCCCTACAGTTCTCAGCCATTCTGCCTTCTCCCTACAGTTCTCAGCCATTCTGCCTTCTCCCTACAGTTCTCAGCCATTCTGCCTTCTCCCTACCGTTCTCAGCCATTCTGCCTTCTCCCTACAGTTCTCAGCCATTCTGCCTTCTCCCTACCTTGCTCAGCCATTCTGCCTTCTCACTACAGTTCTCAGCCATTCTGCCTTCTCCCTACAGTTCTCAGCCATTCTGCCTTCTCCCTACAGTTCTCAGCCATTCTGCCTTCTCCCTACAGTTCTCAGCCATTCTGCCTTCTCCCTACAGTTCTCAGCCATTCTGCCTTCTCCCTACAGTTCTCAGCCATTCTGCCTTCTCACTACAGTTCTCAGCCATTCTGCCTTCTCCCTACAGTTCTCAGCCATTCTGCCTTCTCCCTACCTTGCTCAGCCATTCTGCCTTCTCACTACAGTTCTCAGCCATTCTGCCTTCTCCCTACAGTTCTCAGCCATTCTGCCTTCTCCCTACAGTTCTCAGCCATTCTGCCTTCTCCCTACAGTTCTCAGCCATTCTGCCTTCTCCCTACAGTTCTCAGACATTAGCTTCTCCCTACAGTTCTCAGCCATTCTGCCTTCTCCCTACCGTTCCCAGCGGTTAGCTTTGCCCATGACTGCCTCATGTCAACTACAATGCCGACGCTGTGTTTTAATGTTTAGAAATGTCAATTATCATCGCTTGCGATACGGTTTTCGAAACATATGGCCTTTATCTTTCTTCACCAAGAAAAAAGACTTACTTACTGTAGCAATTACAGATCAGTGGAGCCTCCATCCTACTAAACTACACTGTAGCAGTTACAGACCCATACAGCCTTCATCCTACTAAACTACACTGTAGCAGTTACAGAGCCATACAGCCTTCATCCTACTAAACTACACTGTAGCAGTTACAGATCCATACAGCCTCCATCCTACTAAACTACACCGTAGCAGTTACAGACCCATACAGCCTCCATCCTACTAAACTACACTGTAGCAGTTACAGATCCATACAGCCTCCATCCTACTAAACTACACTGTAGCAGTTACAGAGCCATACAGCCTTCATCCTACTAAACTACACTGTAGCAGTTACAGATCCATACAGCCTCCATCCTACTAAACTACACCGTAGCAGTTACAGACCCATACAGCCTTCATCCTACTAAACTACACTGTAGTAGTTACAGACCCATACAGCCTCCATTCTACTAAACTACACTGTAGTAGTTACAGATCCATACAGCCTCCATCCTACTAACACTTCCACTACACTTCCTGAGTTACATATGGTCATGTGGGAACCCTAACCCTATGCAAGGTGTGTATCAATGTAGCTTAAAAAATAAAATAATTATGTATTATTTCTCACTGATATGAAAGATAAGATTATTATGCTTCTAAAACCATACCGCATGCGATGCGTGTTAATGTTTCGACCGAGCGTTGGGGAATCTTAACAAAACTCCTCCCTACGGAAGACGCCTTCGTCCAATGAACTGAGAGTCATGATCAAGTGCTAGGTTGCCACTAGATACGCTGGCTAAGCTAGCTAGCTAGCTGCAGTGTCAACCATGTAGACTGACATTTACTCCTGAGGTGCTGACTTGCTGCACCCTCTACAACCACTGTGATTATTATTATTTGACCCTGCTGGTCATTTATGAACATTTGAACATCTTGGCCATGTTCTGTTATAATCTCCACCCGGCACAGCCAGAAGAGGACTGGCAACCCCCAGTATGATTCCTCTCTAGGTTTCTTCCTAGGTTCCGGCCTTTCTAGGGAGTTTTTCCTAGCCACCGTGCTTCTACATCAGCATTGCTTGCTGTTTGGGGGTTTTAGGCTGGGTTTCTGTACAGCACTTTGAGATATCAGCTGATGTACGAAGGGCTTTATAAATACATTTGATTTGATTTTGATTTGATTTGTAGCTCGCTAACGTTAACTAGATCAATGGGTCAGTCCAGCCACAGATTATCCAATATACTGACAAGGTACTTCATACAGAGAAATAGTAATGGAGTCTTTTTGTAGGCACTAACTACGCCATGGTTTGTTGTACAAAGCCTATTGGGAAATGTAGTTTTTTTTTAAGGGGGATAAATGCCAAAAATACGGTTTGTGGTAAACACAGGCTTTGGAGATTCTACACGTTTTAAGTTAATCTTCATAAACTGACGTAAGTTTTTTTGTGAAATGTGAAGTATTTAATTAGCAAAAACACCTACTGTAAGCACATAAAGGGTTCATAATTTGTAAAATGTCATGTTAACTGACTGATATTATCTCATAGAACAAAACGGATACTGTAAGCTTTCGTAAGCCTGTGTTAACGTCAGACCTTATTTTTGGTGTTTATCCTAAAAATAAAAAAACACGTTTCGTTCCCCATTCTGTTTCCCCATAGGAATGGCTGAAGGAACCAGAGGTAACTCATTTCTGGATATTAGGACTACAAGCTGGCGAGTTTTATTGGCCACTTCTGTGATCAAATAATTCACAACATTTGTTGTTGACCAAATCCGACACTCTCTTATTGACGTCCGTACTAAAAACACCTAGTTTGGTGAGCTGATGAAAATGCCACCAGCTGGAGGAGACAGATTTTGGGTCCAGTTATCCCTCTCATCTCGTCTCTTCCTCTCTGGTCCTACACAGCATCCTCCCACTCTCTCTCACTGTGTGTGTTTCTAAATGTCATTCTGGTTTTATGACTTGGCCTATAAACACATCTGGCAAACAGTCAGGGTATCATCTCTGTAAGCCTTTTTGTGACATATACTACAAATCACATTTTGTATGTGTGTGTGTTATGTCTAGAAGGGATACAGATTTTGACAAAAATAATTACTTTTCGTAGCAGGTTGGGATAATTTACATAGTAGATTGGGATAATTTACATAGTAGATTAGGAGAATTTACATAGTAGATTAAGAGAATTTACATAGTAGATTAGGAGAATTTACATTAGGAGAATTTACATAGTAGATTAGAAGAATTTACATAGTAGATTAGGAGAATTTGCATAGTAGATTAGGAGAATTTACATAGTAGATTAAGATAATTTACATAGTAGATTAGGAGAATTTACACCGTAGATTAGAAGAATTGACATAGTAGATTAGGAGAATTTACATAGTAGATTAGGATAATTTACATAGTAGATTAAGAGAATTTACATAGTAGATTAGGAGAATTGACATAGTAGATTAGGAGAATTGACATAGTAGATTAGGAGAATTTACATAGTAGATTAGGAGAATTTACATAGTAGATTAAGATAATTTACATAGTAGATTAGGATAATTTACATAGTAGATTAGGATAATTTACATAGTAGGTTAAGATAATTTACATAGTAGATTAGGATAATTTACATAGTAGATTAGGATAATTTACATAGTAGGTTAAGAGAATTTACATAGTAGATTAGGATAATTTACATAGCAGGTTAGGAGGAGTAGGTTAAGATTAGGAAAAGGGTTAGGGTTAGCAAAAATGCAAAAGAAAATCAACTTTTCACATCAATTTGACAAAAGCTGTATTCCATCTAGACACCCTTGGCAGGAGAAAAAGATGATTGAGTTGAAAGTGTATCGTTCTACAGTCGGCCCAGGGGCGCCATGCACACCCAAAACCTGAGGGGGAACAGAGTCGTTTTTATATTTTTTATTTCTCCTTTATTTAACCAGGTAGGCTAGGTGAGAACACCTTTATTTAACCAGGTAGGCTAGTTGAGAACACCTTTATTTAACCAGGTAGACTAGGTGAGAACACCTTTATTTAACCAGGTAGGCCAGTTGAGAACACCTTTATTTAACCAGGTAGGCCAGTTGAGAACAAGTTTTCATTTTCAACTGCGACCTGGCCAAGGTAAAGCAAAGCAGTGCGACAACAACAACAACACAGAGTTACACATAAACAAACGTGCAGTCAATAACACAATAGAAAAATCTATGTATAGTGTGTGCAAATGTAGAAGATTAGGGAGGTAAGGCAATAAATAGGACATGGAGGCGAAATAATTACAATTTAGCAATTAACACTGGAGTGATATATGTGCAGATGATGATGTGCAAGTAGAGATACTGGGGTGCAAAAGAGCAAGAGGGTATTTTTTTAAACACCTGAAAGTTTTTTCCTGCAATCAAGTGCCATAATCATTGTGCTTAATTCTATGTAAAAAAAAAAAAGTATATTTTTCTGCATATTTAGGTATGTCTCTTGAGCTGTCTGTAGTTTCAAGATTTTATTAGTCATGTTTCCAGGATACGCATGGCATACACCGTCCAATGAAATGCTGACTTGCAGGTTCCTTCTCGACAATGCAACAACAATAAGACATAATAAAAGATAAGAATACTAACATAAAGTAAACAGCTCAGTGGAATAAACATTTTAGCATCAGTATCATGTAGTATTCCTGATCTGGGAGGCTGAGAGATGAGTCTTCTGATTCAGGACCCAGAAGTGTTTGTTGTTGTAGGAAATGATTACGGGAACATTCTGAGCAAACAGAGTAATAACTAACGCAACAATGACCATAAAGCTACGTCAAGCAGGAACCTACAAGATGCGCACTCTCGTCTTCTACATACAGTACCAGTCCAAAGTTTGTTTTTCAGTCAAGGGTTTTTCTTATTTGTTTTATTTATTATTTTCTATATTGTAGAATAATAGTGAAGAACATCAGAACTATGAAATAACACATATGGAATCATGTAGTAACCAGAAAAGTGTTAAACAAATTAAAATATACAGTATTTTAGAATCTTCAAAGTAGTCACCCTTTGCCTTGTTGACAGCTTTGCACACTCTTGGCATTCTCTCAACCAGCTCCATGAGGTAGTCACCTGGAATGCCTTTCAATTAACAGGTGTGCCTTCTTAAAAGTTAATTTGTGGAATTACTTTCCTTCTTAATGTGTTTGAGCCAATCAGTTGTGTTGTGACAGGGTAGGGGTAGTATACAGAAGACAGCCCTATTTGGTAAAAGACCAAGTCCATATTATGTCAAGAACAGCTCAAATAAGCAGACAAATGACAGTCCATCATTACTTTAAGAAATTAAGGTCAGTCAATCTGGAAAATTTCAAGAACTTTCTTCAAGTGCAGTTACAAAAACCATTGAGCGCTATGATGAAACTGTACATGTTGAAGGCCTAACCACTAGACCACTTCAGACCACCTTTGTAACCTTGGGATACACTTGATACTTTTATGTCGTAGCCTAGTGGAGACCAATATCTATCTTGTGTTATTAAGCTACACTACAAAAGTATGTTATTGTGCAGCGGTAACGTCTAGGACCGCCGAGTGCTGAAGTGTTTGTCCTTGGTTGGCCTAATCGGCCCAACATCAGTGCCCGACCTCACTAATGCTCGAGGCTGAATGGGAGCAAGTCCCCTCAGCAAGGTTTCCCTCAGTAGCCGAGGCTGCCGGACTGGCTGCTGAAGAAATATCAATTAAGTTTCCCCGTGCGCTTGGTAGGTGAACTGTTGTTATTTTGAACCGTTTCATGTGTCTGAAGGTACCAATTTTGCCTTCCTGGTGGGCGGGCCCAGAGAGCTAATCAAGTACCCTATAGGCCTACCGCTGGCCAATCAGAGGCTCAGATGAGTGTGTCTGCAGGGAACATAGCAGGTTTAAAAGAAAGCTACATCAAAGTTGATTCTGTGAGATTTCAATTTTTTTTTTAAAACCACGACTAGAGAGAGAGAGACTGTCAACGAAGACAGCAAAGAGCTGCTGTTTTTAGGAGTGACTTCATGTTTAAGTTCTTACTCAGCGCGCTGTCAGCCCTTTGAATTCAACACTTTTAATAAGACATAAAGTGTGCTTTCTTTCTATTTTCACTCAGCGCTACAACAGGCAGTGCAGCAGTAATGAATGAGGAGGAAAGTGTCATCAGTAGGCTTCCGTTGTTATTATTAGCGACTTGGGTCTATTTTAATACTGAGGAATAGTTCACTTTCTCTGGTCATAGGAGTAACAACATCAATTTGTGCATGAGGCAGAAATAATGGTTTCGAGGTAAAGGGGCCTCCCGAGCCAGAGGCTGTGCTATATACACTTCTGTAGTCTGCAATGCTTTATGCTAGAAACAGGCTGTAAACTGCCAGGGTAAGACGTGACTCGGATGCATATGGCATATGTTTGGTCCCAGAGGCTGCGCTATACACTTCTGAAGACGAGGAGGACTGAAGGTATTTTTTTTAAATGTGTTTTATTTCGGATCCTCAGCAGCTAATCTTCCTGGGCTCTAAAGTTTGCTACTGATATAATTGATTTGAATACAAGTTAAATGGACCTGATTATATAAAACGGTCTATAATGACACTTTAGTCCGCAATGCTTTATGCTAGAAACAAGCTGTAAAATGCAAGGGGGAAATACGTGACTCGGTTACATATGTTTGGTTTGTCTCCATGACATCCAGAGGCGGTGCTATAAACTCCCGACAGCCGAGAAGCAGTGATGTAGTGCTATTTGTTTTTTACGCGAGGGAGCGCGCATTTATTTTTTTATGACATCATTTCTCCATCAAAGTTTGTACAGATTGACTATCATTATAGAATAGGTTGATTACAATGCATCCTCCAATTGCAACGCGTGCCTTGTACGCATACACATTTAGTCTCAAGAACATGTTCTGCCGTTAATATCCGTTAAAAAACACCGAAGTTAGACATACCTCATTTAAATGTAGGCAAATTATCACTGTCAGTCGTGAATCGATACTTCTTCACGTTTTACCAAAGAGCATGCCAATCATTTGGTCTCTTATCCGTTTCACGGTGATATGCTTTTATATCTTCTTGAATAACCGAGCGAATTAAAGCAGATGGTTGTTTTAACAAACTACTAGAAATTCTTGTAGGACTATTTTTGTTTCAATCAAAGTGTAGCCTGCGGCGCTGTTGAGTTTTGGCCGCATGAGGACAATATTTTATTCAGCTTCGGATAGGAAATGACTTGAGGTGTTTTTGGTGTAACATAATGTGACTAGATCATAAAGGAACAATTGTCCAGACAGAGGGTTGAGTTTACGAATTGACGGTTTATTAAACCAACTTCACACAGGCTACTGTTTGGCCTTAGCCCACGCCAAATAAATGAAAGACACTCTATAAAACAATCGGGACCTTCTCTTGTGAAGCCCAGAACGTAAGAGAGAGAACAAAGGCTAAACCTTAACTTCCAATGCCCCGCCCCCTCCACGCCACTCCGCCAACCACCAGGATGCCCGGCATCAGAACATCCCAGGCATTCCTGTGATTGGCAGATAGCAGGTTGATTGGCATGTCTCTGGTCTCTGCCAGTGGAGGCTGGTGAGGGGAGGACCGGCTCATAATAATGGCTGGAACGGAGCAAATGGAATGGTAGTGTATTTGATACCATTCCACTAAATCCGGTCCAGCCATTACCACAAGTCCGTCCTCCCAATTAAAGAACAACTAACCTCCAGTGCTCTGCACAGCCTACAGTTAATAAGTCATGCCACCGCCATAGAGAGAGAATACAGGGAGGAAACCAACATTTAGGCTACCTACCTATAGACTATAAATTGATTTAGTTTGTCATTCTATCATTTTCATGGAATTTTAATGGTAATTAGGCCTATATAAAATTGATTTCAAATTTATCAGTATTCATTTTCGAGAACTAATTTTTACCTTGCTTGCAGTCTGGTGTATTCTCAATTTTAAAAAAAGTAAGGGAGCGCTGCAACAGGCTATTTAAACAACATGCTAACTCTAAATCAGTCAGGAGCTAGCCAGGCTATTAAACAACATGCTAACTCTAAATCAGTCAGGAGCTAGCCAGGCTATTAAACAACATGCTAACTCTAAATCAGTCAGGAGCTAGCCAGGCTATTAAACAACATGCTAACTCTAAATCAGTCAGGAGCTAGCCAGGCTATTAAACAACATGCTAACTCTAAATCAGTCAGGAACAAGCCAGGCTATTAAACAACATGCTAACTCTAAATCAGTCAGGAGCTAGCCAGGCTATTAAAAGACCATGCTAACTCTAAATCAGTCAGGAGCTAGCCAGGCTATTAAACAACATGCTAACTCTAAATCAGTCAGGAGCTAGCCAGGCTATTAAAAGACCATGCTAACTCTAAATCAGTCAGGAGCTAGCCAGGCTATTAAACAACATGCTAACTCTAAATCAGTCAGGAGCTAGCCAGGCTATTAAAAGACCATGCTAACTCTAAATCAGTCAGGAGCTAGCCAGGCTATTAAACAACATGCTAACTCTAAATCAGTCAGGAGCTAGCCAGGCTATTAAACAACATGCTAACTCTAAATCAGTCAGGAGCTAGCCAGGCTATTAAAAGACCATGCTAACTCTAAATCAGTCAGGAGCTAGCCAGGCTATTAAACAACATGCTAACTCTAAATCAGTCAGGAGCTAGCCAGGCTATTAAACAACATGCTAACTCTAAATCAGTCAGGAGCTAGCCAGGCTATTAAAAGACCATGCTAACTCTAAATCAGTCAGGAGCTAGCCAGGCTATTAAACAACATGCTAACTCTAAATCAGTCAGGAGCTAGCCAGGCTATTAAAAGACCATGCTAACTCTAAATCAGTCAGGAGCTAGCCAGGTAGCCTAAGAAGGAATGAAAATGATTATTTTGGCTATATTATCATTATTTCAAGGCTATAGCCTGTCATTTAAGAAATCTATTGTGAAGCATTTGTCACAAGCTACAGGCTGGCAGGAGCACTCAGCATTTAAACAACACGTCAACAACAACACGTCAACAACAACACGTCAACAACAACACGTCAACAACATGCTAATGCATTTAGCATTTAGACTGTATAAAATGAAAAAATACTTAGATTTAAATAATAATGAAATGTAAAATGCCTTATTAGGCTTTGCAGTCATTCTACAGTGCTTTTTGGAAGCCAGAGTCTGGCCAGTCTGGTTTGAGAATCATGTGGTGAGCTATGCACGCTTAGATTGTTAATTTAGTGTAGCAGACGCTCTCATATTACCATGCCCTCATCACAGTCAACACACATCTATTTTGTAACAACAATATCATGGAATTAAATAGAATGAATGAGAAAATGGTAGTTTCCCGAATGATTTGTTTGTGCATAGAGGCTTACAGTTGGTAGCGGTTGTAAATGAGAACGTGTTCTCAGCCGGCCTTCCCGGTTAAATGAAGGTGAAATATACAATATCACAACAAACAAAAAAATATATATGTGGCTGCTGTGTTAAACAATAACGGGCTTTTTCTCGAATTCACCCATGGTCAGACACTTCAGTTGTAACTGGTTCTGTTGAGCTCCATTTTTACAGTTAATCGACAACTTTTGCACTGTTCCGGAGCTTAGCCGATCCTTTAAAAAAATAGTAGCCTGTATCCAATGTCTCTGGTGTTTAATAGTAGCCTGTATCTGGTGTTTAATAGTAGCCTGTCTCTGGTGTTAAATAGTAGCCTGTCTCTGGTGTTTAATAGTAGCCTGTATCTAATGTCTCTGGTGTTTAATAGTAGCCTGTATCCAATGTCTCTGGTGTTAAATAGTAGCCTGTATCCAATGTCTCTGGTGTTTAATAGTAGCCTGTATCCAATTATCTCTGGTGTTTAATAGTAGCCTGTATCCAATGTCTCTGGTGTTTAATAGTAGCCTGTATCCAATTATCTCTGGTGTTTAATAGTAGCCTGTATCCAATGTCTCTGGTGTTTAATAGTAGCCTGTATCCAATTATCTCTGGTGTTTAATAGTAGCCTGTATCTGGTGTTTAATAGTAGCCTGTATCTGGTGTTTAATAGTAGCCTGTATCTGGTGTTTAATAGTAGCCTGTATCTGGTGTTTAATAGTAGCCTGTATCTGGTGTTTAATAGTAGCCTGTATCTGGTGTTTAATAGTAGCCTGTATCTGGTGTTTAATAGTAGCCTGTATCCAATGTCTCTGGTGTTTAATAGTAGCCTGTATCTGGTGTTTAATAGTAGCCTGTATCTAATGTCTCTGGTGTTTAATAGTAGCCTGTATCTAATGTCTCTGGTGTTTTAATAGTAGCCTGTCTCTGGTGTTTAATAGTAGCCTGTATCCAATGTCTCTGGTGTTTAATAGTAGCCTGTATCTGGTGTTTAATAGTAGCCTGTATCTGGTGTTTAATAGTAGCCTGTATCTGGTGTTTAATAGTAGCCTGTATCCAATTATCTCTGGTGTTTAATAGTAGCCTGTATCTAATGTCTCTGGTGTTTAATAGTAGCCTGTATCCAATTATCTCTGGTGTTTAATAGTAGCCTGTATCTAATGTCTCTGGTGTTTAATAGTAGCCTGTATCCAATTATCTCTGGTGTTTAATAGTAGCCTGTATAGTAATTAAACGTCTCTGGTGCTGCAGCGTTCGCTCATTCATTGTCATGCTCTGTTGTGGTATTAGAAAAGATTCAGCTCGTCTCCAGTCATGTAAAATGATGAATAATTGCATGAAATGTGTTTATAAAAAGGCAATTGTCACGGTGTTTTGGGAATCCACAACCTTCTGGCTACTTTGCAATGTAATGCTGACAAAACAAATAACAGATTATAAAACTGTATATCGATGGCTCTGGTCTGTCCTAGGAGTGAGGGTAAACGGTAGGCATTTTCTCTGCCTAGTGGTTAGAGTGTAGAGGGGGCAGGTAGACTAGTGGTTAGAGTGTAGAGGAGGCAGGTAGCCTAGTGGTTAGAGTGTAGAGGAGGCAGGTAGCCTAGTGGTTAGAGTGTAGAGGAGGCAGGTAGCCTAGTGGTTAGAGTGTAGAGGGTGGCAGGTGGCCAAGTGGTTAGAGTGTAGAGGGTGGCAGGTAGCCTAGTGGTTAGAGTATAGAGTGGGCAGGTAGCCTAGTGGTTAGAGTGTAAAGAGGGGGGCAGGTAGCCTAGTGGTTAGAGTGTAGAGGGTGGCAGGGTAGCCTAGTGGTTAGAGTGTAGAGGGTGGCAGGTAGCCTAGTGGTTAGAGTGTAGAGGGTGGCAGGTAGCCTAGTGGTTAGAGTGTAGAGGGGGCAGGTAGCCTAGTGGTTAGAGTGTAGAGGGTGGCAGGGTAGCCTAGTGGTTAGAGTGTAGAGAGTGGCAGGTAGCCTAGTGGTTAGAGTGTAGAGGGTGGCAGGGTAGCCTAGTGGTTAGAGTGTAGAGAGTGGCAGGTAGCCTAGTGGTTAGAGTGTAGAGGAGGCAGGATAGCCTAGTGGTTAGAGTGTAGAGGAGGCAGGATAGCCTAGTGGTTAGAGTGTAGAGGAGGCAGGATAGCCTAGTGGTTAGAGTGTAGAGGAGGCAGGATAGCCTAGTGGTTAGAGTGTAGAGAGTGGCAGGTAGCCTAGTGGTTAGAGTGTAGAGGGGGCAGGTAGCCTAGTGGTTAGAGTGTAGAGGGTGGCAGGGTAGCCTAGTGGTTAGAGTGTAGAGAGTGGCAGGTAGCCTAGTGGTTAGAGTGTAGAGGTGGCAGGTAGCCTAGTGGTTAGAGTGTAGAGGGGGCAGGTAGCCTAGTGGTTAGAGTGTAGAGGAGGCAGGATAGCCTAGTGGTTAGAGTGTAGAGGGTGGCAGGGTAGCCTAGTGGTTAGAGTGTAGAGAGTGGCAGGTAGCCTAGTGGTTAGAGCGTAGAGGGGGCAGGTAGACCTGCCTGTCTACTGGAGACGACTCGGCCCTATTCAGAGGAGGGAGAGAGAGGGAGAGAGAGAGTGTGGAATCAGCGTCGATGGTCCAGAGTACATTAAGTAACGACGACTTCTGGAGGCTTCAGGGGAACACTAAGTTGAACTTGTTTTTGTTTCTGTACCTATTGGGGGCCTAGTGTGCACCTCAGCATCCCAAATGGCACCCTATTCCCTTCACAGTGCACTACTTTTGACCAGACCCCTGGATTATAGTGCGCTAATTAAAGGGACTAGGGTTGTATTTAGGAGGCGGTGTGTGTGATGTGATGAGCAGCCCGTCATACATTATTCCATCCTATAATGAGGGAGGAAACATGTCTACTGAATGTATAACTCACTATCTACATGCTAATTGATACACTCTGAGAAAAAGCTTCTGGTTCCAAGTAGAATCATTTTGGGTTCCATGTAGAACCCATCTAGAATCCACAGAGGTTTCTTCCTGGAACCAAAATGGTTTATTTTTTAAAATTGTATTGTATTTTTTTTAACCCTGTTTTCTCTACAACTCCCGTACGGACTCTGGAGAGGCGAAGGTCGAGAGCCGTGCGTCCTCCGAAACACAGCCCAGCCAAGCCGCACTGCTTCTTGACACAATACCCACTTAACCCGGAAGCCAGCCACACCAAGTCAGCGTGCACTGCGCCCGGCCCACCACAGGAGTTGCTAGTGCGCAATGGGATAAGTACATCCCTGCCGGGCCAAACCCTTCCCTAACCCGGACGACGCTGGGCCAATTGTGTGCCGCCCCATGGGTCTCCCAGGTCGCTGCCGGCTTTGACTGAGCCTGGACTCGAACCCAGAATCTCTAGTGGCACAGCTAGCACTGCGATGCAGTGCCTTAGACCACACACACACACACAGAGACAGAGAGAGAGACACACACACACACACAGAGACAGAGACAGAGAGAGAGAATCTGTAATTTTGAGAGAGAGAGTATCTGTAATTTTGCTTCCTGACATGTTACTGTAAGAGAACACATCTGTGAAAAAACATATTTAATAAAATCTCTACTGTAGAGAGAGAGAGCTGTTCTGTTGATTGTTTTTGTAGTGTGTCCCTGGCTCATACATCTCATTATAAGAACAACAATGGACCACCTAGTAGGGAATTAAGGCTCATGTTTAGTTTGTTATTGGGGTAAATCCATCCGAATTCAAATCATCTTCGAACAGTACGTCTTTATTGATTTACATATTGATTTACATGGTACCCCACCGTTACACATTGATTTACATGGTACCCCACCGTTACATATTGATTTACATGGTACCCCACCGTTACATATTGATTTACATGGTACCCCACCGTTACATATTGATTTACATGGTACCCCACCGTTACATATTGATTTACATGGTACCCCACCGTTACATATTGATTTACATGGTACCCCACCGTTACATATTGATTTACATGGTACCCCACCGTTACATATTGATTTACATGGTACCCCACCGTTACATATTGATTTACATGGTACCCCACCGTTACACATTGATTTACATGGTACCCCACCGTTACATATTGATTTACATGGTACCCCACCGTTACATATTGATTTACATGGTACCCCACCGTTACATATTGATTTACATGGTACCCCACCGTTACATATTGATTTACATGGTACCCCACCGTTACATATTGATTTACATGGTACCCCACCGTTACATATTGATTTACATGGTACCCCACCGTTACATATTGATTTACATGGTACCCCACCGTTACATATTGATTTACATGGTACCCCACCGTTACATATTGATTTACATGGTACCCCACCGTTACATATTGATTTACATGGTACCCCACCGTTACATATTGATTTACATGGTACCCCACCGTTACATATTGATTTACATGGTACCCCACCATTACATATTGATTTACATGGTACCCCACTGTTACATATTGATTTACATGGTACCCCACCGTTACATATTGATTTACATGGTACCCCACCGTTATATATTGATTTACATGGTACCCCACCGTACCATGACAGCATCACTGCAAGAGATCAACAGTTGAGATTGATATCATTTTAAAGTTTACGAACAGGGGTTGTCAAACTATTTTATACAGTGCCTTGCGAAAGTATTCGGCCCCCTTGAACTTTGCGACCTTTTGCCACATTTCAGGCTTCAAACATAAAGATATAAAACTGTATTTTTTTGTGAAGAATCAACAACAAGTGGGACACAATCATGAAGTGGAACGACATTTATTGGAATTTTCAAACTTTTTTAACAAATCAAAAACTGAAAAATTGGGAGTGCAAAATGTAAAAATATATCACTAGCCACTTTAAACAATGCTACTTAATATAATGTTTACATACCCTACATTATTCATCTCATATGTATACGTATATACTGTACTCTATATCATCTACTGCATCTTTATAATATACATGTATCACTAGCCACTTTAAACTATGTCACTTTGTTTACATACCCTACATTATTAATCGTATATGTATATACTGTACTCTATACCATCTACTGCATCTTGCCTATGCCGTTCTGTACCATCACTCATTCATATATCTTTATGTACATATTCTTCATCCCTTTACACTTGTGTCTATAAGGTAGTAGTTTTGGAATTGTTAGGTTAGATTACTCATTGGTTATTACTGCATTGTCGGAACTAGAAGTACAAGCATTTCGCTACACTCGCATTAACATCTGCTAACCATGTGTATGTGACCATTAACATCTGCTAACCATGTTGTGTATGTGACCATTAACATCTGCTAACCATGTGTATGTGACCATTAACATCTGCTAACCATGTGTATGTGACCATTAACATCTGCTAACCATGTGTATGTGACCATTAACATCTGCTAACCATGTGTATGTGACCATTAACATCTGCTAACCATGTGTATGTGACCATTAACATCTGCTAACCATGTGTATGTGACCATTAACATCTGCTAACCATGTGTATGTGACCATTAACATCTGCTAACCATGTGTATGTGACCATTAACATCTGCTAATCATGTGTATGTGACCATTAACATCTGCTAACCATGTGTATGTGACCATTAACATCTGCTAACCATGTGTATGTGACCATTAACATCTGCTAACCATGTGTATGTAACCATTAACATCTGCTAACCATGTGTATGTGACCAATACATTTGATTTGATTTTGATTTCCTGAAAAAGGGACGTTTCTTTTTTTGTGCTGAGTTTATGTTTACATCGCCAAAGCAAGTGAACTAGATAATAAACAAAAGTGAAATTAACAATAAAAATTAACAGTAAACATTACACTTACAAAAGTTCCAAAATAATAAAGACATTTGAAATATCATATGATGTGCAAATAGTTCAAGTACAAAAGGGAAAATAAATAAACATTAATATGGGTTGTATTTACAATGGGTTGTAATTTTCACTGGTTGCCCTTTTCTTGTGGCAACAGGTCACACATCTTGCTGCTGTGATGTCACACTGTGGTATTTCACCAAATAGATATGGGAGTTTATCAAAATGGGGTTTGTTTTCGAATTCTTTGTGTATCTGTGTAATCTGAGGGAAATATCTCTCTCTCTCTCTCTCTCTCTCTCTCTCTCTCTCTCTCTCTCTCTCTGTCTTTGACTCACTCACTCACTCACTCACTCACTCACTCACTCACACCCCATCCCAGCCAGGTGCAAGTTGGGGGAAACCATTAATAAATAGCTTTGCATGAATGGCTGCTTACCACTATGAATCAGTATGGTGAAAATAATCTCATCTCCGATGGTCTTAGAAATGATTTTTGCAGAGAGAGAGAGAGAGAAGCTAGTGTGGAAGGAGCATCTTCCCGAATATGAGGATCATGTCTCTGTCAATTCGGAGTCTGACAGTGAGTTGGAAGAGGAGGATGAGATTTACCCTCCAGGACCAGCCCGTCAGCACCCAGCACATCAGCAGCCTGCAGGACGAGAAATATGGATGTCAATTTTTTAAAAATTGAATGGTGTTCTTGCCTAAGGAATGAGCCACCCCGCATGGCTGTCCAATGTGATAAGGATACAACCGGGGCCGACGCGGATGGTGGTTACTCATGTGCATGACATAAAGTCCTGTTTTAAACTGTTCATCCCAGACACCATCCAGAAAATCATTCTGGACTGCACTAATTTGGAGGGAAGGAGTGATTTTGGAGAGAGATGGAAGGAGACAGACCAAACTCATTTACATGCATCCTTAGGGGTTCTTATCCTTGCTGGTGTTTTCAGATCCAATGGGGAATCCACAGAATCCCTGGGGAATCCACAGAATCCAATGGGGAATCCACAGAATCCCTGGGGAATCCACATAACCTCTGGGGAATCCACAGAATCCCTGAGGAATCCACAGAATCCCTGGGGAATCCACAGAATCACTGGGGAATCCACAGAATCCCTTTGGGATGCAGAAACATGTCAGAGAACTTTTCTTTTCTATTCCACATTATTTCCAGGATTTTCCACTTCGACACCCGAGACACACAACCAGCTCGGCGGCGGAGAGACAAGCCAGCTGCAATCAGGTCAGTGTGGGAGAAGTGGGGGGACTGCTTTCCCCTGTTGTACAACCCTGGGCCCAACGTTACTGTTGATGAGCAGCTAATGCCATTTAGGAGCCGCTGCCCCTTCAGGCAGTACATACCGTCTAAACCAGCAAAATATGGAATATGATCTGGGCTGCCTGTGATGCTGGTTCATCATATGCGTGGAACTAGGAAGTGTATATGGGGAAGCCAGATGGAGGAGCCCCTGAGAAGAACCAAGGGATGCGGGTTGTCCTGGACGTGACACAGGGACTCTGTCACTACAACATCACGTGCGATAACTTCTTTACTTTGCACAAGCAGGAGCTCCTCAAGAGGAAGCTGACGATGGTAGGAACAGTACGAGAAAACTAGCCAGAGTTCCCACCTCAGCTGTTGGATCCATGGAACAGCTCTATCAATTCCTCTACGTTTGTGTTCATGGCCGACACGGCCCTAGTGTCCTACTGTACATGCCAAAGAAAGGCAACGATGTGGTACTCATGAGTACACTGTATAGGGATGAGAGAATCTGTGGCCTGGTTCCCCATCCGCCCCGACCCACAGAACCAACAACTCCAATACAGGAAGTAAGTGTGAGTGATGTTGTTGTGTGTGTGTGTCTGACTCTCCTACATGATCCCCAATATTGTTTCTCACTTCCTGACACTATTCTTTTCAAATTGATTAAACAATCAAAGAAATATTTATCATTTCCATCAAATACAAATGTAAAAATTGTCCTTCCAATTTATTCAGTTCAAAGCAATAAACATCAATAGTGAAGAAAACATTGTTCCATTTATATTTCTTTAACCCTCCTGTTGTGTTCATTTCATGTTAATTCAATCGGTCCAAAATGGCCGCCCCATTATAGTTGATTATAAATCCATAATAATACACATATTATCACCTAATGTTGTGTTAGATCTTTTCCTCAACTTAAGTTCTTGTGAATATTACAAGTTTTGAACTTCTATTTCCTATTTATTGTCTGTAGGCCTCATTGACTTGAGGTCATACAACTCGTTTTTCAGTTTAAAAAAAAGAAAGCATAATGTATGGATTATTTTGACTATAACAAATACTCAGATGAAACATGGTATTTATCACAGACTACTTCACTGTCAGTTTCCTGACCTCTCTCCTCCTCACCAGTGCCATGCTCAAAGATATGATCAAGAGCCTCACATTGTCACACCCTGATCAGTTTCACCTGTCCTCATTATTGTCTCCATCCCGTACAGGTGTCGCTTATTTCCCCCAGTGTATTTATCTCTGTGTTTCCTGTCTCTCTGTGCCAGTGTATTTATCCCTGTGTTTCCTGTCTCTCTGTACCAGTGTATTTATCCCTGTGTTTCCTGTCTCTCTGTACCAGTATATTTATCCCTGTGTTTCCTGTCTCTCTGTGCCAGTGTATTTATCCCTGTGTTTACTGTCTCTCTGTACCAGTGTATTTATCCCTGTGTTTCCTGTCTCTCTGTCCCAGTGTATTTATCCCTGTGTTTCCTGTCTCTCTGTACCAGTGTATTTATCCCTGTGTTTTCTGTCTCTCTGTACCAGTATATTTATCCCTGTGTTTCCTGTCTCTCTGTACCAGTGTATTTATCCCTGTGTTTCCTGTCTCTCTGTACCAGAATATTTATCCCTGTGTTTCCTGTCTCTGTGCCAGTGTATTTATCCCTGTGTTTCCTGTCTCTCTGTACCGGTGTATTTATCCCTGTGTTTCCTGTCTCTCTGTACCAGTGTATTTATCCCTGTGTTTCCTGTCTCTCTGTACCAGTGTATTTATCCCTGTTTCCTGTCGCTCTGTACCAGTGTATTTATCTCTGTGTTTCCTGTCTCTCTGTACCAGTGTATTTATCCCTGTGTTTCCTGTCACTTTGTACCAGTGTATTTCCCCCTGTGTTTCCTGTCTCTCTGTGCCAGTTCATCTTGTATGTCCAACCTTATCAGCAGTTTTCTCGGTTTCCTGCTTTGCCTTTTTTCCTTTTGCTAATCCTCCCGGTTTTGACCCTTGCTTGTTATCTGGACTCCATGCCCACCTGCCTGACCATTCTGCCTGCCCTGACCATTCTGCCTGCCTGACCATTCTGCCTGCCCTGAACTCTAGCCTGCCTGACCATTCTGCCTGCCCTGACCTCTAGCCTGCCTGACCATTCTGCCTGCCCTGACCTCTAGCCTGCCTGACCATTCTGCCTGCCCTGACCTCTAGCCTGCCTGCCGTTCGGTACCGCCTGAACTCTGAACTGGTTGTGACCTGTTGCCTGCCCACGACCATTCTCTTGCCTACTCCCTTTGGATTTATTAAACATCTTAACCTCCAACCGTCTGCCTCCTGTGTCTGCATCTGGGTCTCACCCTGTGTCCTGATACACATACAATATATCGTTTGGTCATTGTGCTGCCACAGAATGAATTGTGAGCAAGGCCTCAACAAAGATTTATATACAGTACCAGAACTGTGAGACAAGTTGTATATATTATTGAAACAATGTTGCGATTGTTTGTGAGAATTCCAAGAGGTGTGGTTACCGTGGGGGAAAGATTATATTGGGGAAAGGTTCCCGTGGGGGTTGCCATGGAAGTCAAGATGGGGTATGAGGTGTGTGTGTGTGTGTGTGTGTGTGTGTGTGTGTGTGTGTGTGTGTGTGTGTGTGTGTGTGTGTGTGTGTGTGTGTGTGTGTGTGTGTGTGTGTGTGTGTGTGTGTGTGTGTGCTCAAACATACATGCATGTGGGGTCTGGGAGAGGAAGTGTGTCCATCTGATGAATGGCCATGTGCCTGAACTCAATTTTATACACTAATTGTAGTCTCACCCATTCATTTCTAATGACCGGTCATTTTTGACAGCGAACACCATAGGTGTACAAAAGTTAAATAAAACCCACGAAATGTAATGAAAATCATCAATGTATTGTGTGTGTTCAGATGCCCTGTGTGGACAAAGTCATGGAACCTTATGACAATCAGAGTAAATAAACTACATTTTTCAGAGAGAAAACGTGTAAATCGATCCAATTCGACCGGAACACAGCAGGGTTAAGGGTTAAAAATAACATGATTTATTCCACACGTCTAAATATTAACCATGTATACTGTCTATATTAACCATGTATACTGTCTATATTAACCATCTATACTGTCTATATTAACCATGTATACTGTATACTGTCTATATTAACCATGTATAGTGTCTATATTAACCATGTATACTGTCTATATTAACCATGTATACTGTCTATATTAACTATGTATACTGTCTATATTAACCATGTATACTGTCTATATTAACCATGTATACTGTCTATAATAACCATCTATACTGTCTATATTAACCATGTATACTGTATACTGTCTATATTAACCATGTATACTGTATACTGTCTATATTAACCATGTATACTGTCTATATTAACCATGTATACTGTCTATATTAACCATGTATACTGTCTATATTAACCATGTATACTGTCTATATTAACCATGTATACTGTCTATATTAACCATGTATACTGTCTATATTAACCATGTATACTGTATACTGTCTATATTAACCATGTATACTGTATACTGTCTATATTAACCATGTATACTGTATACTGTCTATATTAACCATGTATACTGTCTATATTAACCATGTATAGTGTCTATATTAACCATGTATACTGTCTATATTAACCATGTATACTGTATACTGTCTATATTAACCATGTATACTGTCTATATTAACTATGTATACTGTCTATATTAACCATGTATACTGTATACTGTCTATATTAACCATGTATACTGTCTATATTTACCATGTATACTGTCTATATTAACCATGTATACTGTCTATATTAACCATGTATACTGTCTACTGTCTATATGAAACATGTATACTGTCTATATTAACCATGTATACTGTCTATATTAACCATGTATACTGTCTATATTAACCATGTATACTGTCTATATTAACCATGTATACTGTCTATATTAACCATGTATACTGTCTATATTAACCATGTAGACTGTCTATATTAACCATGTAGACTGTCTATATTAACCATGTATACTGTCTATATTAACCATGTATACTGTCTATATTAGCCATGTATACTGTCTATATTAACCATGTATACTGTCTATATTAACCATGTATACTGTCTATATTAACCATGTATACTGTATACTGTCTATATTAACCATCTATACTGTCTATATTAACCATGTATACTGTCTATATTAACCATGTATACTGTCTATATTAACCATGTATACTGTCTATATTAACCATGTATACTGTCTATATTAACCATGTATACTGTATACTGTCTATATTAACCATGTATACTGTCTATATTTACCATGTATACTGTCTATATTAACCATGTATACTGTCTATATTAACCATGTATACTGTCTATATTAACCATCTATACTGTCTATATTAACCATCTATACTGTCTATATTAACCATGTATACTGTCTATATTAACCATGTATACTGTCTATATTAACCATGTATACTGTCTATATTAACCATGTATACTGTCTATATTAACCATGTATACTGTCTATATTAACCATGTATACTGTATACTGTCTATATTAACCATGTATACTGTCTATATGAAACATGTATACTGTGTACTGTCTATATTAACCATGTATACTGTCTATATTAACCATGTATACTGTCTATATTAACCATGTATACTGTCTATATTAACCATGTATACTGTATACTGTCTATATGAAACATGTATACTGTGTACTGTCTATATTAACCATGTATACTGTCTATATTAACCATCTATACTGTCTATATTAACCATGTATACTGTATACTGTCTATATTAACCATGTATACTGTCTATATTTACCATGTATACTGTCTATATTAACCATGTATACTGTCTATATTAACCATGTATACTGTCTATAATAACCATCTATACTGTCTATATTAACCATGTATACTGTATACTGTCTATATTAACCATGTATCCTGTATACTGTCTATATTAACCATGTATACTGTATACTGTCTATATTAACCATGTATCCTGTATACTGTCTATATTAACCATGTATACTGTCTATAATAACCATCTATACTGTCTATATTAACCATGTATACTGTATACTGTCTATATTAACCATGTATACTGTATACTGTCTATATTAACCATGTATACTGTATACTGTCTATATTAACCATGTATACTGTCTATAATAACCATCTATACTGTCTATATTAACCATGTATACTGTATACTGTCTATATTAACCATGTATACTGTCTATATTAACCATGTATACTGTCTATATTAACCATGTATACTGTCTATATTAACCATGTATACTGTCTATATTAACCATGTATACTGTCTATATTAACCATGTATACTGTCTATATTAACCATGTATACTGTCTATATTAACCATGTATACTGTCTATATTAACCATGTATACTGTCTATATTAACCATGTATACTGTATACTGTCTATATTAACCATGTATACTGTATACTGTCTATATTAACCATGTATACTGTCTATAATAACCATCTATACTGTCTATATTAACCATGTATACTGTATACTGTCTATATTAACCATGTATACTGTCTATATTAACCATGTATACTGTATACTGTCTATATTAACCATGTATACTGTCTATATTTACCATGTATACTGTCTATATTAACCATGTATACTGTCTATATTAACCATGTATACTGTCTATATTAACCATCTATACTGTCTATATTAACCATCTATACTGTCTATATTAACCATGTATACTGTCTATATTAACCATGTATACTGTCTATATTAACCATGTATACTGTCTATATTAACCATGTATACTGTCTATATTAACCATGTATACTGTCTATATTAACCATGTATACTGTATACTGTCTATATTAACCATGTATACTGTCTATATGAAACATGTATACTGTGTACTGTCTATATTAACCATGTATACTGTCTATATTAACCATGTATACTGTCTATATTAACCATGTATACTGTCTATATTAACCATGTATACTGTATACTGTCTATATGAAACATGTATACTGTGTACTGTCTATATTAACCATGTATACTGTCTATATTAACCATCTATACTGTCTATATTAACCATGTATACTGTATACTGTCTATATTAACCATGTATACTGTCTATATTTACCATGTATACTGTCTATATTAACCATGTATACTGTCTATATTAACCATGTATACTGTCTATAATAACCATCTATACTGTCTATATTAACCATGTATACTGTATACTGTCTATATTAACCATGTATCCTGTATACTGTCTATATTAACCATGTATACTGTATACTGTCTATATTAACCATGTATCCTGTATACTGTCTATATTAACCATGTATACTGTCTATAATAACCATCTATACTGTCTATATTAACCATGTATACTGTATACTGTCTATATTAACCATGTATACTGTATACTGTCTATATTAACCATGTATACTGTATACTGTCTATATTAACCATGTATACTGTCTATAATAACCATCTATACTGTCTATATTAACCATGTATACTGTATACTGTCTATATTAACCATGTATACTGTATACTGTCTATATTAACCATGTATACTGTCTATATTAACCATGTATAGTGTCTATATTAACCATGTATCCTGTATACTGTCTATATTAACCATGTATACTGTCTATATTAACCATGTATACTGTCTATATTAACCATGTATACTGTCTATATTAACCATGTATACTGTCTATATTAACCATGTATACTGTCTATATTAACCATGTATACTGTCTATATTAACCATGTATACTGTCTATATTAACCATGTATACTGTATACTGTCTATATTAACCATGTATACTGTATACTGTCTATATTAACCATGTATAGTGTCTATATTAACCATGTATACTGTCTATATTAACCATGTATACTGTCTATATTAACCATGTATACTGTATACTGTCTATATTAACCATGTATACTGTATACTGTCTATATTAACCATGTATAGTGTCTATATTAACCATGTATACTGTATACTGTCTATATTAACCATGTATACTGTATACTGTCTATATTAACCATGTATACTGTATACTGTCTATATTAACCATGTATACTGTCTATAATAACCATCTATACTGTCTATATTAACCATGTATACTGTATACTGTCTATATTAACCATGTATACTGTATACTGTCTATATTAACCATGTATACTGTATACTGTCTATATTAACCATGTATAGTGTCTATATTAACCATGTATCCTGTATACTGTCTATATTAACCATGTATACTGTCTATATTAACCATGTATACTGTCTATATTAACCATGTATACTGTCTATATTAACCATGTATACTGTCTATATTAACCATGTATACTGTCTATATTAACCATGTATACTGTCTATAATAACCATCTATACTGTCTATATTAACCATGTATACTGTATACTGTCTATATTAACCATGTATACTGTATACTGTCTATATTAACCATGTATACTGTCTATATTAACCATGTATAGTGTCTATATTAACCATGTATACTGTATACTGTCTATATTAACCATGTATACTGTCTATATTAACCATGTATACTGTCTATATTAACCATGTATACTGTCTATATTAACCATGTATACTGTATACTGTCTATATTAACCATCTATACTGTCTATATTAACCATGTATAGTGTCTATATTAACCATGTATCCTGTATACTGTCTATATTAACCATGTATACTGTCTATAATAACCATATATACTGTCTATATTAACCATGTATACTGTATACTGTCTATATTAACCATGTATACTGTATACTGTCTATATTAACCATCTATACTGTCTATATTAACCATGTATACTGTCTATATTAACCATGTAGACTGTCTATATTAACCATGTATACTGTATACTGTCTATATTAACCATCTATACTGTCTATATTAACCATGTATACTGTCTATATTAACCATGTATACTGTATACTGTCTATATTAACCATCTATACTGTCTATATTAACCATGTATACTGTCTATAATAACCATCTATACTGTCTATATTAACCATGTATACTGTCTATATTAACCATGTATACTGTCTATAATAACCATCTATACTGTCTATATTAACCATGTATACTGTCTATATTAACCATGTATACTGTCTATATTAACCATGTATACTGTCTATATTAACCATGTATACTGTCTATATTAACCATGTATACTGTCTATATTAACCATGTATACTGTCTATATTAACCATGTATACTGTCTATATTAACCATGTATACTGTCTATATTAACCATGTATACTGTCTATATTAACCATGTATACTGTCTATATTAGCCATGTATACTGTCTATATTAACCATGTATACTGTCTATATTAACCATGTATACTGTCTATATTAACCATGTATACTGTATACTGTCTATATTAACCATGTATACTGTCTATATTAACCATGTATACTGTCTATATTAACCATGTATACTGTCTATATTAACCATGTATACTGTCTATATTAACCATGTATACTGTCTATATTAACCATCTATACTGTCTATATTAACCATGTATACTGTCTATATTAACCCTGTATACTGTATACTGTCTATATTAACCATGTATACTGTATACTGTCTATATTAACCATGTATACTGTATACTGTCTATATTAACCATGTATACTGTCTATATTAACCATGTATAGTGTCTATATTAACCATGTATACTGTCTATATTAACCATGTATACTGTCTATATTAACCATGTATACTGTATACTGTCTATATTAACCATGTATACTGTATACTGTCTATATTAACCATCTATACTGTCTATATTAACCATGTATACTGTCTATATTAACCATGTATACTGTCTATATTAACCATGTATACTGTCTATATTAGCCATGTATACTGTCTATATTAACCATGTATACTGTCTATATTAACCATGTATACTGTCTATATTAACCATGTATACTGTATACTGTCTATATTAACCATGTATACTGTCTATATTAACCATGTATACTGTCTATATTAACCATGTATACTGTCTATATTAACCATGTATACTGTCTATATTAACCATGTATACTGTCTATATTAACCATGTATACTGTATACTGTCTATATTAACCATGTATACTGTCTATATTAACCATCTATACTGTCTATATTAACCATGTATACTGTCTATATTAACCATGTAGACTGTCTATATTAACCCTGTATACTGTCTATATTAACCATGTATACTGTATACTGTCTATATTAACCATGTATACTGTATACTGTCTATATTAACCATGTATACTGTATACTGTCTATATTAACCATGTATACTGTCTATATTAACCATGTATAGTGTCTATATTAACCATGTATACTGTCTATATTAACCATGTATACTGTCTATATTAACCATGTATACTGTATACTGTCTATATTAACCATGTATACTGTCTATATTAACCATGTATACTGTCTATATTAACCATGTATACTGTCTATATTAACCATGTATACTGTATACTGTCTATATTAACCATGTATACTGTCTATATTAACTATGTATACTGTCTATATTAACCATCTATACTGTCTATATTAACCATGTATACTGTCTATATTAACCATGTATACTGTATACTGTCTATATTAACCATGTATACTGTCTATATTAACCATGTATACTGTCTATATTAACCATGTATACTGTCTATATTAACCATGTAGACTGTCTATATTAACCATGTATACTGTCTATATTAACCATGTATACTGTCTATATTAACCATGTATACTGTATACTGTCTATATTAACCATGTATACTGTCTATAATAACCATCTATACTGTCTATATTAACCATGTATACTGTATACTGTCTATATTAACCATGTATACTGTCTATATTAACCATGTAGACTGTCTATATTAACCATGTATACTGTCTATATTAACCATGTATACTGTCTATATTAACCATGTATACTGTATACTGTCTATATTAACCATGTATACTGTCTATATTAACCATGTATACTGTCTATATTAACCATGTATACTGTATACTGTCTATATTAACCATGTATACTGTCTATAATAACCATCTATACTGTCTATATTAACCATGTATACTGTCTATATTAACCATGTATACTGTCTATATTAACCATGTATACTGTATACTGTCTATATTAACCATGTATACTGTATACTGTCTATATTAACCATGTATACTGTCTATATTAACCATGTATACTGTCTATATTAACCATGTATACTGTATACTGTCTATATTAACCATGTATACTGTATACTGTCTATATTAACCATGTATACTGTCTATATTAACCATGTATACTGTCTATATTAACCATGTATACTGTATACTGTCTATATTAACCATGTATACTGTATACTGTCTATATTAACCATGTATACTGTCTATATTAACCATGTATACTGTCTATATTAACCATGTATACTGTCTATATTAACCATGTATACTGTATACTGTCTATATTAACCATGTATACTGTCTATATTAACCATGTATAGTGTCTATATTAACCATGTATACTGTCTATATTAACCATGTATACTGTCTATATTAACCATGTATACTGTATACTGTCTATATTAACCATGTATACTGTCTATATTAACCATGTATACTGTCTATATTAACCATCTATACTGTCTATATTAACCATGTATACTGTATACTGTCTATATTAACCATGTATACTGTCTATATTAACCATGTATACTGTCTATATTGCTTGTAATTGATATAAGTCAACATCTAAATATTAAGTCTTTTTTATGTAAATTGTTATGGCTTGTATTGTTTTAAATAAACAATAATGTTGTCAGACCCGTGAACATTGGGTGAATAACATGCACATGAACACCACGCAAGGGTTAAGAATGATGGAGGCCACTGTGTTCTTGGGGACCTTCAATGCTGCATAAATGTTTTGGTACCCTTCCCCAGATCTGTGCATTGTCACAATCCTGTCTCGGAGCTCTACGGACAATACCGTCGACCTCATGGCTTGGTTTTTGCTCTGACATGCACTGTCAACTGTGGGTCCTTATATAGACAGGTGTGTGCCTTTCCAAATCATGTCCAATCAATTGAATTTTACCACAGGTTGGACTCCAATCAAGTTGTAGAAACATCTCAAGGATGATCAATGGAAACAGGATGCACCTGAGCTCAATTTCCTGTCTCATAGCAACGGGTCTGAATACTTATATAAATAAGGTATTTCTGTTTTTTTTTTATTTGTAATACATTTGCAAACATTTCTAAAAACCTGTTTTCACTTTGTTGTTATGTGGTATATTGTGTGTAGATTGATGAGGGAAAAAATAAATGTATTCCATTTTATATTAAGGCTGTAGAACAAGTCAAGTGGTCTGAATACTTCCTGAATGTACTGTACATTGCCAAAGCAAACATATAAACACAAATCCGGTTTTCCTCGAAACATTTACGAAAATAATCACGGCCTCTAAATCTTCCAGCTGCCTACTGGATCCTATTCCAGCTAAACTCTTCCTGTGCTTGGCCCTCCTATATTGAATATTATAGATGTCTCCCTATCCTCTGGATGTGTACCAAACACACTAAAAGTGGCAGTAATAAAGCCTCTCTCGAAACAGCCAAAACTTGACCTGGAAAATGTTTAACTATCGGCCTATATAGAATCTCCCATTCCTGTCATTTTTTTTTGGGGGGGGGGAAGCTGATGCTCAGCAACTCACTGCCTCCCTGAGGACAAGCAATGTATACGATCTGCTCCAGTCTGGTTTTAGACCCAATCATAGAACTGAGACCACAATCGTGAAGGTGGTAAATCACCTTTTTATGGCATCAGACTGAGGCTCTGCGCCTATTCTCGTGCTCCTAGACCTTTTAGTGCTGCTTTCGACGCCATTGATCACCACATTATTTTCGGGAAAGATTGGAAACCGTAATTGGTCTACGTGGACAAGAGCTGGCCTAGTTTAGATCCTGTCTGTTCGGGAAAGATATCAGTTTGTCTCTGTGGATGATGGTTTGGCCTCTGACAAATCAATGGTAGGTTTCAGAGTTCAGAGTTCTTCAAAATTCCATTCTAGGACCACTGTTGTCTTTGTGATGTCATCTGGAAACACAATGTCAACGTTCACTGCAATGCAGACGACACATAACCGGAACACTCTTAGCACCTTATGTTCTATCTAAGAACATTAAACGGTTCTCTGGTTCTTTTTGGGGCCGATTCCAGGCTGTATCACAACCGGCCGTGATTGGGAGTCCCAGAGGGTGTGTAGACCGTCATTATAAATAAGAATTTGTCCTTAACTGACTTGCCTAGTTAAATGAATGTTAAATAACATTTTTTAACAAAAAAAAATCTATTTAAAAAAATCTATGTCCCAAGAAACAAAGCGATCTGTTGTCATATCTGACAATGAATCTCTACGGTTGTACAGTCGTCTCAACTAAAACTGTGAAGGACCTCTACTCTGGACCCTGATCTCTCCATCGATGAACATATCAAAAATAGTTGAAGAACAGCCTTTTTTCATCTTGTAACATTGCAAAAACACAGAAACGTTTTGTCCAGATGTGATGCAGAAAGGCTAATACATGCTTTTGTGATGTGATGCAGAAAGGCTAATGCATGCTTTTGTCACTTATAGGTTAGACTACTGCAATGCTCTACTTTCCGGTTACCAGGATAAGGCACTAAATAAACTTCAGCTAGTGCTAAATACGTCTTACAGAATCTTGACATCATTTGAGTCAATTGGAGGTGTACCTGTGGATGTATTTCAAGGCCTACCTTCAAACTCAGTGCCTCTTTGCTTGACATCATGGGAAAATCAAAAGAAATCAGCCAAGACCTCAGAAATAAAATTGTAGACCTCCACAAGTCTGGTTCATCCTTGGGAGCAATTTCCAAACGCCTGAAGGTACCACGTTCATCTGTACAAACATTAGTACTCAAGTATGAACACCATGGGACCACACAGCCATCATACCGCTCAGGAAGGAGAAGAGTTCTGTCTCCTAGAGATTAACGTACTTTGGTGTGAAAAGTGCAAATCAATCCCAGAACAACAGCAAAGGACCTTGTGAAGATGCTGTAGGAAACGGGTACAAAGTATCTATAACCACAGTAAAACAAGTCCTATATCAACATAACCTGAAAGGCTGCTCAGCAAGGAAGAAGCCACTGCTCCAAAACCGCCAAAAAAAAGACAGACTACGGTTTGCAAATGCACATGGGGACAAAGATTGTGCTTTTTGTACAAAATCGTACAAAAATCGAACTGTTTGGCCATAATGACCATAGTTATGTTTGGAGGAAAAAGGGGGAGGCTTGCAAGTCGAAGAACACCATCCCAACCGTGAAGCACGGGGGTGGCAGCATCATGTTGTGGGGGTGCTTTGCTGTTGGAGGGACTGGTGCACTTCACAAAATAGATGGCATCATGAGGACGGAAAATTATGTGGATATATTGATGCAACATCTCAAGCTTGGACGCAAATGGGTCTTCCAAATGGACAATGACCCCAAGCATACTTCCAAAATTTGGGCAAAATGGCTTAAGGACAACAAAGTCAAGGTAGTGGAGTAGCCATCACAAAGCCTTGAACTCAATTCTATAGACAATGTGTGCGCAGAACTGACAAAGCGTGTGCGAGCAAGGAGGCCTACAAACCTGACTCAGTTACACCAGCTCTGTCAGGAGAAATGGGCCAAAATTCACCCAACTTATTGTGGGAAGCTTGCGGAAAGATACCCGAAATGTTTGACTCAAGTTAAACAATTTAAAGGCTATGCTACCAAATACTAGTTGAGTGTATGTAAACATCTGACCCACTGGGAATGTGATGAAAGAAATAAAAGCTGAAATAATTCTCTCAACTATTATTCTGACATTTCACAGTCTTAAAATAAAGTGGTGATCCTAACTGACCTAAAACAGGGCATTTTTACTAGGATTACATGTCAGGAAGGGGAGGAACATCCTCCTCTTTAGTGAATTTCATAAACATTCAAATGTTTAAACGTATAAAAGTTAATGAATATAATCACTTCACCAAATAATTGATTAAAACACATATTTTCAAAGAAGATCTATTGTAGCCTCAACAGCACTCTGTAGGGTAGCACCATGGTATAGCCAGAGGACAGCTAGCTTCCGTTCTCCTCTGGGTACATTGACTTCATTACAAAATCTAGGAGGCTCATGGTTCTCACCCCCTTCCATAGACTTACACAGTAATTTTGACAACTTCCTGGAGGACGTCCTCCAACCTATCAGAGCTCTTGCGGCATGAACTGACATGTTGTCCACCCAATCAAAGTGTAACAGTTGTTAAAGTACTATGTGAATTTCACCAGGTTCATATATTAATATGTCGTGTTGATTCGTTATTATGCATGCCTGCATCCTGGGAGAAGGGGAGTGTGTGCTTACGTTTTGCCCGGCGTGCTCGTGCTCAAGTCATTTTGATGCACTGAGATAGGTAAGGCACGCTTTTTCTGTCTTCAGAAAAGTTTGATTATTTTAAGTACAAAGTCATACACACAGTGTTTTGTTCATGAATAATGATGTATATTTAGAGGTTACTCATAAGTGGATGGTATTGTTAAGATGCACTTGTAATTGTACTTTTAAGGATGATATCAACATTCTGAATTCAACATGTGGTTAATAGCTAGCTAAGGTATTAGCAGGCTGTTGTATGTGTGAACGATGGCTAGCTCCTCGAATGATCCCAGTCCCTCCTATTGTGCATCTGTTGTAGAAAGAGGCAACGATTCTCAGAACAGATGTGGCTCTACAAATGTTTTATTTCCTTTTGGTTGCAGGTATGTGGTTTTATCTATGTAAAATATGTTGTGTATAATAAGGAGAGAGTGTATTAATTTTTGTATTCCAAAATCATTTTGATGCACTGAGAGAGAAAGAGGCGACGATTCTCAGAACATACAGTATGTGGCTCTACAAATGTTTTATTTCCTTTTGGATGCAAGATGCAAGATGCAGAGAGTCAGTTCTGCTTGATTAAAACTACCTGATCTCCGAAGTCCACGTTTATGGTCTCTATCAACCACACACAACGCAGAGTTACAGCGGTGCAGTATAGCACCGACCACAAAAGGATCGGAGAATTAATCTAGTACTGAAAGCATAAGCTACAGCTAGCTAGCACAGCAGTGCATTGAATGTGATGAGTAGTTGACTCAAAGAGAGAGAAAAACAATAGCTGAACAGTTTTTAACAAATTAATTATTTTTTTTCACATTCAGTTTTACTTACTTAGCTAGCGAATGCAGCTAGCTAGTTTAGCCTACTGAAACACCCTGCTCAAACAGAGGGATACTATGTTAGCTAGCAGGTTATAACAGAGGGATGCTATGTTAGCTAGCTGGCTATAACAGAGGGGTGCTATGTTAGCTAGCTGGCTATAACAGAGGGATGCTATGTTAGCTAGCTGGCTATAACAGAGGGGTGCTATGTTAGCTAGCTGGCTATAACAGAGGGATGCTATGTTAGCTAGCTGGCTATAACAGAGGGATGCTATGTTAGCTAGCTGGCAATAACAGAGGGATGCTATGTTAGCTAGCTGGCTATAACAGAGGGATGCTATGTTAGCTAGCTGGCTATAACAGAGGGATGCTATGTTAGCTAGCTGGCTATAACAGAGGGATGCTATGTTAGCTAGCTGGTTATGACTCCCCAAAAAAACACCGGAACTGTTCCAAGTCAAGGTAAGCTTTTGGTTTTACAAATGTATTGCCGCCGGGTCCAGCCGGTGTAAGTGGTAAACTGCTTTCTGACTGCACACTGTAACTTTACTGCATGATTGTGACAGGTTTAAATCAAATCAAGTCGACAATCTACTGACAAATCCTTTTTAATCCTTGTCATGTGACGAGAAATAATGAAGAGAAATTATAGATGAAACGTATTGGTGCTCATCGGCCAATGGACATAAATATTACACAACAAGTTGGAAATCGCAAATTCAACAATGAGTCGTTTGGAAGGAATCAGTGGCTAACTGCTAGCAGTACAAAGCAACCAATAGCCTGCTATTCAATGGAGTGGCTGTGTGTGTTTATTTCAGTGCCCACCATAAATCCAGAGAATGCCAGACTTTGATGACAAAACCGCTGTGCCAACTTCCTGTTCAAGTGAGCACATCACAAGTCAAGGTGAGTCCAAAAATGTATTGTATGCTGCTGCATAAATTATGTAATTTGCCAGGGAGGTATGTATACTGTAGCTAAGAAAGTGATACTAAGTGTATGTTGTGTAGTAAGCTGTTAGTAGCCCATGTGTTTTACCCTAATAATTTGGTCTATTTTCACCTCTTAATTTCGCCTAATGTTACTGTTCTGACCTGGTGGTGCTTCACATGTAGCCTATAACCTGTTTTTTGAGAATTGTCACGAGGTTTAATTGTATTGTATTGTATTGTATTGCTTATATGATCCCTTTATTTATCCTACGGTTTTGACTTGGTGTACAGGGAAAATACTGCAAGAGCAGCCCATGTTCTGCCTTCTGTCGCTGTACACTTCAAAAGTGCTGAACACATAGTTATATTGACTACATCCGTCGTCTGTCGCTCATTAATGTCTTAATCGAAAATTACGGAATGCCTCTTATCCACTCATCGTTCCCTTTTGCTATAGTTTGTACAGCTCAATTGTCAGTAGAAACCTCACTTGTTTAAACAAGTCAACCATATCAGCTGTGTTTTGAAAAGGCAGTAAATGAGGCTGAATGATCTGTTTCACTGCCAGAAAAGGCTCTGCTGATAGTAAGGTGTAGCGGTGGTAAGGATTCACTGCATGGTGCTGGAAAGAAAGCTCTGTTGTTGGGACAGCTTTATGTCGACCCTAACAGTTTGTGGGCACCGCTTGACGCCGTTATAGTGCAATTAATGTACTGTTTAGTGTTGTGTTGTGTAGTGTAGTGTCTTTGCTGGCCCCCACCAAGATTTAGATGCTAAAATCACCACTGGTTGAGAGGGATGAGGCAAATAAGTCTGGCTGGACAACCGATTGGCAAACGTACCGCAAATTGAGAAACCATGTGACTAAACTTAACAAAAAGAAGAAGAAACGACACTATGAAAGAAAGATAAATTATATGAAGAATGATGTTAAAAACCTTTGGAGCATCAATTACATTTTTGGGAAAAAAAAGGCAAACTCAACTCCATCATTCATTGAATCAGATGGCTCATTCATTACAAAAACCGACTGATATTGCCAACTAGTTTAATTTTGCATTTTTTGGGGGGGCAATATAAGCAAACTTAGGCATGACATGCCAGCAACAAACGCTGACATTTTGAATTCTGTAAAGTGAATGAGGAAGAGGTGAAAAAATGATTGATGTCTATCAACAATGACAAGCCACAGGGGTCTGACCACTTGGATGGAAAATTACTGAGGATAATAGTGGACGATATTTCCACTCCTATTTACCATATCTTCAATTTAAGCCTACTAGAGAGTGTGTTCCCTCGGGCCTGGAGGGAAGTTAAAGTCATTCCACTACCCAAGAATAGTGAAGCCCCCTTTACTGGCTCAAATAGTCGACCAATCAGCCTGTTACCAACCCTTAGCAAACTTTTGGAAAAAATGGTGTTTGACCAGATACAATGCTATTTTACAGTAAACAAATTGACAACAGACTTTCAGCGCCCTTCCAGAGAAGGACACTCAACGAGCACAGCACTTACACAAAATAATGACTGACGATTGGCTGACAGAAAAATGATGAGAAAAAGATTGCGGGGGCTGTTTTTGTTAGACTTCACTGTGGCTTTTGACATTATCGATCATAGTCTGCTGCTGAAAAAAACGTATGTTGTTACGGCTTTACAACCCCTGCTATAAAAAGTTACTTGTCTAACGGAACACAGAGGGTGATCTTTAATGGAAGCCTCTCCAACATTATCCAGGTAGAATCAGGCATTCCCCAGGGTATCGGTTTCGGCCCCTGACATTGAGTAAAGCCAGTGTGTCTATGTATGGGGATGACTCAACACTAGACACATCAGCTACCACAGTGACTGAAATGACTGCAACACTGAACAAAAAGCTGCAGTTAGTTTCAGAATGGGTGGCAAGTAATAAGTTAGTCCTAAATAATTCAAAACCAAAAGCATTCACTTCAATCTTGTAAGTGAATAAACCTCAATCTTGTAATAAATAATGTGGAAATTGAGGTGACTAAACTGCTTGGAGTAACACTAGATCGTAAACTGTCCTGGTCAACACATATTGATACAACAGTAGGTAAGATGGGGAGAAGTCTGTCCATAATAAAGCGCTGCTCTGCCTTCTTAACAACACTATCAACAAGGCAGGTCCTACAGGCCCTAGTTTCTACCTTCTTAACAACACTATCAACAAGGCAGGTCCTACAGGCCCTAGTTTCTACCTTCTTAACAACACTATCAACAAGGCAGGTCATACAGGCCCTAGTTTCTACCTTCTTAACAACACTATCAACAAGGCAGGTCCTACAGGCCCTAGTTTCTACCTTCTTAACAACACTATCAACAAGGCAGGTCCTACAGGCCCTAGTTTCTACCTTCTTAACAACACTATCAACAAGGCAGGTCATACAGGCCCTAGTTTCTACCTTCTTAACAACACTATCAACAAGGCAGGTCCTACAGGCCCTAGTTTCTACCTTCTTAACAACACTGTCAACAAGGCAGGTCCTACAGGCCCTAGTTTCTACCTTCTTAACAACACTATCAACAAGACAGGTCCTACAGGCCCTAGTTTCTACCTTCTTAACAACACTATCAACAAGACAGGTCCTACAGGCCCTAGTTTCTACCTTCTTAACAACACTATCAACAAGGCAGGTCCTACAGTTCCTAGTTTCTACCTTCTTAACAGCACTATCAACAAGGCAGGTCCTACAGGCCCTAGTTTCTACCTTCTTAACAACACCATCAACAAGGCAGGTCCTACAGGCCCTAGTTTCTACCTTCTTAACAACACTATCAACAAGGCAGGTCCTACAGGCCCTAGTTTCTACCTTCTTAACAACACTATCAACAAGGCAGGTCCTACAGGCCCTAGTTTCTACCTTCTTAACAGCACTATCAACAAGGCAGGTCCTACAGGCCCTAATTTCTACCTTCTTAACAGCACTATCAACAAGGCAGGTTCTACCGGCCCTAGTTTCTACCTTCTTAACAACACTATCAACAAGGCAGGTTCTACAGGCCCTAGTTTCTACCTTCTTAACAGCACTATCAACAAGGCAGGACCTACAGGCCCTAGTTTCTACCTTCTTAACAGCACTATCAACAAGGCAGGTCCTACAGGCCCTAGTTTCTACCTTCTTAACAACACTATCAACAAGGCAGGTCCTACAGGCCCTAGTTTCTACCTTCTTAACAACACTATCAACAAGGCAGGTTCTACAGGCCCTAGTTTCTACCTTCTTAACAGCCCTATCAACAAGGCAGGTCCTACAGGCCCTAGTTTCTACCTTCTTAACAACACTATCAACAAGGCAGGTCCTACAGGCCCTAGTTTCTACCTTCTTAACAACACTATCAACAAGGCAGGTCCTACAGGCCCTAGTTTCTACCTTCTTAACAACACTATCAACAAGGTAGGTCCTACAGGCCCTAGTTTCTACCTTCTTAAGAACACTATCAACAAGGCAGGTTCTACAGGTCCTAGTTTCTACCTTCTTAACAACACTATCAACAAGGCAGGTCCTACAGGCCCTAGTTTCTACCTTCTTAACAGCCCTATCAACAAGGCAGGTCCTACAGGTCCTAGTTTCTACCTTCTTAACAACACTATCAACAAGGCAGGTCCTACAGGTCCTAGTTTCTACCTTCTTAACAACACTATCAACAAGACAGGTCCTACAGGTCCTAGTTTCTACCTTCTTAACAACACTATCAACAAGGCAGGTCCTACAGGCCCTAGTTTCTACCTTCCTAACAACACTATCAATAAGGCAGGTCCTACAGGCCCTAGTTTCTACCTTCCTAACAACACTATCAACAAGGCAGGTCCTACAGGCCCTAGTTTCTACCTTCTTAACAGCACTATCAACAAGGCAGGTCCTACAGGCCCTAGTTTCTACCTTCTTAACAGCACTATCAACAAGGCAGGTCCTACAGGTCCTAGTTTCTACCTTCTTAACAACACTATCAACAAGGCAGGTCCTACTGGTCCTAGTTTCTACCTTCTTAAGAACACTATCAACAAGGCAGGTCCTACAGGCCCTCGTTTCTACCTTCTTAACATCACTATTAACAAGGCAGGTCCTACAGGCCCTAGTTTCTACCTTCTTAACAACACTATCAACAAGGCAGGTCCTACAGGCCCTAGTTTCTACCTTCTTAACAGCACTATCAACAAGGCAGGTCCTACAGGCCCTAGTTTCTACCTTCTTAACAACACTATCAACAAGGCAGGTCCTACAGGCCCTAGTTTCTACCTTCTTAACAGCACTATCAACAAGGCAGGTCCTACAGGCCCTAGTTTCTACCTTCTTAACAACACTATCAACAAGGCAGGTCCTACAGGCCCTAGTTTCTACCTTCCTAACAACACTATCAATAAGGCAGGTCCTACAGGCCCTAGTTTCTACCTTCCTAACAACACTATCAACAAGGCAGGTCCTACAGGCCCTAGTTTCTACCTTCTTAACAGCACTATCAACAAGGCAGGTCCTACAGGCCCTAGTTTCTACCTTCTTAACAGCACTATCAACAAGGCAGGTCCTACAGGTCCTAGTTTCTACCTTCTTAACAACACTATCAACAAGGCAGGTCCTACTGGTCCTAGTTTCTACCTTCTTAAGAACACTATCAACAAGGCAGGTCCTACAGGCCCTCGTTTCTACCTTCTTAACATCACTATTAACAAGGCAGGTCCTACAGGCCCTAGTTTCTACCTTCTTAACAGCACTATCAACAAGGCAGGTCCTACAGGTCCTAGTTTCTACCTTCTTAACAACACTATCAACAAGGCAGGTCCTAGTTTCTACCTTCTTAACAACACTATCAACAAGGCAGTTCCTACAGGCTCTAGTTTCTACCTTCTTAACAACACTATCAACAAGGCAGGTCCTACAGGCCCTAGTTTCTACCTTCTTAAAAACACTATCAACAAGGCAGGTTCTACTGGCCCTAATTTCTACCTTCTTAACAGCACTATCAACAAGGCAGGTCCTACAGGTCCTAGTTTCTACCTTCTTAACAACACTATCAACAAGGCAGGTCCTACAGGCCTAGTTTCTACCTTCTTAACAGCATTATCAACAAGGCAGGTCCTACAGGCCCTAGTTTCTACCTTCTTAACAACACTATCAACAAGGCAGGTCCTACAGGCCCTAGTTTCTACCTTCTTAACAACACTATCAACAAGGCAGGTCATACAGGCCCTAGTTTCTACCTTCTTAACAACACTATCAACAAGGCAGGTCCTACAGGCCCTAGTTTATACCTTCTTAACAACACTATCAACAAGGCAGGTCCTACAGGCCCTAGTTTCTACCTTCTTAACAACACTATCAACAAGGCAGGTCCTACAGGCTCTAGTTTCTACCTTCTTAACCACACTATCAACAAGGCAGGACCTACAGGCCCTAGTTTCTAGTTCTAGTTTTGTCACACCTGGACTACTGTTCACTCGTGTGGTCAGGTGCCACAAAGAGGGACTTAGGGAAATTGCAATTGGCTCAGAACAGGTCAGCATGACTGGCCCTTGTATGTACACAGATAGCTAATATTAATAATATATACATGTATGTCAATCTCTCCTGGCTGAAAGTGGAGGAGAGATTGACTTCATAACTACTTGTATTTGTGAGAGGTGTTGACAAGCTGAAGGTACCGATCTGTCTGTTTAAACTACTCGCACACAGCTCAGACAACCATCCATACCCCACAAGACATGCCACCAGAGGTCTGTTCACAGTCCCCAAGTCCAGAACAGACTATGGGAGGCGCACAGTACTACATAGAGCCGTGACTACATTCCACATCAGGTAACTGATGCAAGCAGTAGAATAAGATTTTTTTTTTTTTTTTACGGTTTGGCTTGAAACGTTTTTTTGTTGCCTGGTCACATACAGCTGATGAGTTGCGCATTGAAGTCCACAAGCGATGGGAAGAGGTGAGAGGAGGAGAGCGCGTAGATGCGAGAAGGAATCATACAACGTGGCTGCTATGAAAGTGATCTGAGCTCATGTGTGATTAGGGGTGTATTCATTCTGCCGATTCTGTTGAAAAACGTTTCATAAACGGAAGCAAACGGAACAGAACGGGTATAAACATACCTGAATCTGGCCAATAGAAACTCTCGTTTGCAACCGTTGGGACTAAGGATGACTTTCTATATCAGCTAGATGCAGGCAAGAGAGTGCAAGATGGTATTGAATGTCACTGTCTGTCACCTCAAATTTGTCTCTCGACCCGTGCTCACCCACATTGTAAACTGTCATTCTTGGGCTAGGTTGTAGCAACCTCGTGATGGGTATCGGGAAAATTAGAGTGTCATGTAGTAGCCTAAACCTATTGTTGTTACACTGAACTGGGTGAATGGAATATGAATGACAGTCATCCAATATGCTGTGATAGAAATAAGGCGCTGGTGTGACCAACCACCCTTGCTGGATTCTCTGCCTCTGATCCGATTACGGGGGCTGAGTCACTGGCTTGCTCGGCTCTTCCATCCTTCCTGTCCTTGGGCTCGTGCGGTGGGGGGAGATCTTCGTGGGCTATACTCGGCCTTGTCTCAGGGTTGTAAGTTAGTGGTCTGTTGATATCCCTTTAGTGGTGTGAGGGCTGTGCTTTACCAAAGTGGGTGGGGTTATATCCCCCCCACCCCGTCTCCGTCTCAGTCTCCTGTATCTATGCTGCAATACTCTATGTGCCGGGGGGGGCTAGGGTCAGTCTGTTATATCCGGTGTAATTCTCCTGCGTGATCTTAGATATGCTCCCTCTAATTCTCCCATCACTCTTTCTCCCTCCCCTCCCGGAAGACCTGAGCCCTAGAACCATGCCTCAAGACTACCTGGCCCGGCGACTCCTTGCTGTCTCCATCCCTAGTCCAGTCCACCTGGTCCCCAGTCCACCTGGTCCCCAGTCCACCTGGTCCCTAGTCCACCTGGTCCCCAGTCCACCTGGTCCCCAGTCCCCAGTCCACCTGGTCTCCAGTCCTCCTTGTCCCCAGTCAACCTGGTCCCTAGTCCACGTGGTCCCCAGTCCACCTGGTCCCTAGTCCACCTGGTCCCTAATCCACCTGTTCCACGGTCCACCTGGTCGTGCTGCTGACCCAGTTTCTGCTGTTCTACCTGCGGCCAAGGAACTCTGACCTGTTCAAACCCCCCGCCCACCGATTACACCCTCTACAACCACTGTGATTATTATTATTATTATTATTATTAGACCCTGCTGGTCTTCTATGAACATTTGAACATCTTGAAGAACGATCTGGCCTGAATGGCCATGTACTTTTTTATAATCTCAACCAGAACAGCCAGAAGAGACCTGGCCACCCCTCAGAGCCTGGTTCCTCTCTAGGTTTCTTCCTAGGTTCCAGCCTTTCTAGGGGAGTTTTTCCTAGCCACCGTGCCTCTACATCTGCTGCATTGCTTCCTCTCTGGAGTTTTCGGCACGGTTTCCGTACAATTGCTGTTGTAAATAGGACTCTATAAATACAGTTGAAGTCGGAAGTTTACATACACCTTCAGCCAAATACATTTAAACTCAGTTTTTTTCACAATTCCTGACATTTAATCCTAGTAAAAATTCCCTGTCTTAAGGTCAGTTAGGATCACCACTTTATTTTAAGAATGTGAAATGTCAGAATAATAGTGGAGAGAATTATTTATTTCAGCTATTATTTCTTTCATCACATTCCCAGTGGGTCAGAAGTTAACATACACTCAATTAGTATTTGGTAGCATTGCCAATTTAATTGTTTAACTTGGGTCAAACGTTTTGGGTAACCTTCCACAAGCTTCCCACAATAAGTTGGGTGAATTTTGACCCATTCCTCCTGACAGAGCTGGTGTAACTGAGTCAGGTTTGTAAGGCCTCCTTGCTCGCACATGCTTTTTCAGTTCTGCGCACAAATTTTCTATGGGATTGAGGTCAGGGCTTTGTGATGGCCACTCCAATACCTTGACTTTGTTGTCCCTAAGCCCTTTTGCCACAACTTTGGAAGTATCAACAGGTGTCGACTAACAGTGAAATACTTACTTACGGGCCGGGCCCTTCCCAACAATGCAGAGAGAAAACAATTGAAATAGTACAACAGTTAAAATAATTAGCATAAGGAATAAATGCACAATGAGTAACGAACGATAACTTGGCCATGTACACGGGGTACTGAGTTGATGTGCAGGGGTACGAGGTAGTTGAGATAGCTACGGTGTGATATTTATGTTCTTTATTATTTATACATTTGTAAAAACTTGTAAAAAAAAAAACAGTTTCTGCTTTGTTATTATGGGTTATTGTGAGTAGATTGATGAGGGGGGAACAACTATTCAATCTGTTTCAGATGTAACGGCTGTAACGTAACAAAATGTGGAAAAAATGTAGGGGTCTGAATACTTTCCGAATGCACTGCATGTACTGTACATATAGGTAGGGTTAAAGTGACTAGGCAACAGGATAGATAATAAACAGTAACAGCAGTGTATGTGATGAGACAAGAGTTAGTGCAAAAAGGGTCCATGCACATATGAACTATTTAACAAATTATTTAGCCGTCTTATAGCTTGGAGGTAGAAGCTGTTCAGGGTTCTGTTTGTTTCCAGACTTTGTGCACTAGCCGTGTGCGGTAGCAGAGAGAACAGTCTATGACTTGGGTGGCAATTTTTATGTCCTTCCTCTGACACTTCCTGCTACAGAGGTCCTGAATGGCAGGGATCTCAGCCCAAGTTATGTACCGCGCCGTACACACTATTGCGACTAACTGTCGCCATTCCAAGCTGTGATGCAGCCAGTTCCACGTAGAACCTGTGATGGAAATGTTTATGGTTGTGCTTTTCTATAAACCAATTTCTGTGTTCATGCAAGTGACCGATTGAATGACTCCTCACTATCAGTATCTGCGATTTTGAAGTGCGCCCAGAAACCTTAGAGAAAAGGGATTTCTCAGTTTTAAGATCTCAGCTTAGAGAGAAGAAGCCTTGTGCGGTGTTGGTCTGTCACATGTTATGAACCAGTATTAGTCGGTCACATGAATGAAGCAAACGTAAATTATGAATTAATTATGAATGAATAAGCTAAATCGTGCAAATATAACTTGTATACAAGGGAACTAACGGGACTGCCTCGGTAGAGCTCCTGGCAGTTCACTATGGTGCATCAAGTTTGTTGGAACCTCTCCAGCGCGCTGATAATAAACAATTATTAATCTAAGATTGACTTTGATTGACTTTGAGTGTCCCTGTGTAAGAATTCCCATGACAATTTGGCGTCAACAAACATGATGATTGATTCTGCCTGCGGAGCATTCCAGTGGGGGTCTGCGAGGAAATTTCCCGTCTGACCAAAAGAGGACGAGGACACGCCCTGACCAGACCCTTAATGTGAGCTGCCCAGGAGAAGACACATCATCCGCGAACAATTGAGGGACGGCAACTGATTTCAGTAAGTAAATTTAAATTGATCTTTATAAAAGAAATGATATCAAATAAAGGCGAATAACGCATTAAAAGGTACCCATACAAGGGAACTAACGGTACCATGGAAAGCCCGACTGACAGCTGTCTGTAGACATTCACAAGAAATGTCTACGTGGTCTGCTGCCACTACAAATAACACAAGGTGTTTTTGAATATGTGGTGTGTCATATATGTATAGGAGATACATATGGTGCATAGCAAGTAATGGCAAGAGTATTGTTGAAGATGCACATGGGTAATAGGGGAGATTACCGAGTGTGTTTGAGAATAGTGCTAAGTGGATGTGGATGTGAAAGTGTGTGATTGTGAGATATGACATATTAAGCTGATTGAAATTTGACTGACTGAAATTTGGATAATAAATGGATTGAAATGATTACTGTTTAAGATTGGAATTTGGTTAATAAGATTAAGATTAAGCTGATTGAACAATAAGATTGATTGATTGAAATGTGGCTATTAAGCTGATTTTATTTTGGATAACAAGATTTAAATATGAATAATAAGCTGATTGAACATTGGACAATAAGAGATGTAAATGTTGCTATAAATGATTGAGTGAATGAGAGCTGTCAGGGGACGAGCTCACGTGTGAAAGAGGTGAATGGATGCCCCAACCAGTTCTGTGTGAGCTGAGTTTTTCTGATCTGTAATGTTATCTAGTGTTCTTTTATCCAGGGTTCTGTTACCTAGGGTTCTGTTATCTAGGGTTCTGTTATCTAGTGTTCTGTTATCTAAGGCTCTTTTATCCAGGGTTCTGTTACCTAGGGTTCTGTTATCCAGGGTTCTGTTATCTAGTGTTCTGTTATCTAGGGTTCTTTTATCCAGGGTTCTGTTATCTAGGGTTCTGTTTTCTAGGCTTCTGTTTTCTAGGCTTCTGTTATCTAGGCTTCTGTTATCTAGGGTTCTGTTATCTGGGCTTCTGTTATCTAGGCTTCTGTTATCTAGGCTTCTGTTATCTAGGCTTCTGTTATCTAGGGTTCTGTTATCTAGGGTTCTGTCCACCACTACCCGTTGTATCTGCAGGTAGACAATAACATATCTCATATCTCATGTCTCAGAGGATAACATGTCTCAGAGGATAACATTTCTCATACGTAACATGTCTCAGAGGATAACATGTCTCATAGGATAACATTTCTTGTTAGTAACAAGGTTAACATGATAACATGTTTCATTAGAGATAACATGATAACATGTTTCATTAGAGATAACATGATAACATTTCTCATTTCTCATGTCTCTGAGGGTAACATGACTTTATATTACACGAGGATGACTCATCAGTGGAGTTTGATGGTATAATTGTATTATGTAAGTGGAGATATGAAAGGAGAAAGTACTATTCTTGAATATGCTGTTAAATAGAACTCTAGTGAATATGTAAACCCCTGTATGAATATGTAAACCCTGTATGAATATGTAAACCCCTGTATGAATAGGTAAAGCCCTGTATGAATATGTAAACCCCTGTATGAATAGAACACTGGTGAATATGTAAACCCCTGTATGAATATGTAAACCCCTGTATGAATAGAACACTGGTGAATATGTAAACCCCTGTATGAATAAGTAAACATCTGTATGAATATGTAAACCCCTGTATGAATATGTAAACCCCTGTATGAATATGTAAACCCCTGTATGAATATGTAAACCCCTGTATGAATAGAACACTGGTGTAGAGGAGGAATTTGTGATGTAACACAAATGTACAATGGGTTACCAGAGGTAAAGTAACATCATATTGAGTATAATGGGTTACCAGAGGTAAAGTAACATCATATTGAATATAATGGGTTACTAGAGGTAAAGTAACATCATATTGAGTATAATGGGTTACCAGAGGTAAAGTAACATCATATTGAGTATAATGGGTTACCAGAGGTAAAGTAACATCATATTGAGTATAATTGGTTACCAGAGGTAAATCTAACATCATATTGAGTATAATGGCTTACCAGAGGTAAAGTAACATCATATTGAATATAATGGGTTACTAGAGGTAAAGTAACATCATATTGAGTATAATGGGTTACCAGAGGTAAAGTAACATCATATTGAGTATAATGGGTTACCAGAGGTAAAGTACATCATATTGAGTATAATGGGTTACCAGAGGTAAAGTAACATCATATTGAGTATAATTGGTTACCAGAGGTAAATCTAACATCATATTGAGAATAATGGCTTACAAGAGATCTGACGAAGTAACAATATAACAGATTATAATAATATCCAACACCTAGACCTACGTAAGTGGTGTTAAAAGTATTCTTGGAAATGTTCAGCATGGTCCCTTTATGGATAATTTGAGGTACGATAAGGTTAAAGCATTGTACACCACTTGACTTACCCCCTTAACTAATAAATCTTAGTGTTGTACAAGATTTTCTGTTAACTAAACTTAATGCTACAGTTTATTGTATCCCAAACGATGAGATATTAAACCATTGAGTAAGCAGGCAAATTGAACCACTCCCCCAGGAGGAGTTAGGATCTGACACGGCCTCCCAGTGTACTTTGTCTCAGGTGTCAGATACCTTATGGATAGAACATTCCAATGACAGTGGACTGATTTGATTTATTTGACCTTTATTTAACTAGGCAAGTCAGTTAAAGAACAAATTATTATTTTGGATGACGTCCTAGGAACAGGGGGTTAACTGCCTTGTTCAAGGGCAGAACAACAGATTTGTACCTTGTCAGCTCGGGGATTTGATCTTGCAACCTTTCGGTTACTAGTCCAATGCTCTAACCACTAGGCTACCTGCTAGCTCACTTAAAGTAACAGTTTATCTCTCCCCTTCTGAATCGACCAATGTATTTTATAAATTTCGCACATTACCTATAACATTTTTTTAAATAATTTGCACTTAATAAGTGTGAAGCGGAAATGGAGACTAGGGAAAGTAACAAGGTGAATGGTGATTGGCTTTCAGATTGCATTCTAATAATTCAATATCTTAGTAATATTAACAAGTCGGACAGAGGGATTGAGCATTGAGACTGATATTAAATTAGAGGCTGCTCACTCTTCAAGGCCTGGCCCACTGCTCTCGTGTTTAAGTCATCTGTTGTTTGGGTTAGAGATAAGCTTCCTGTGGGACAATAGATACACCCGCCAGTACACACTGAACTCAAACAGGCTGTAAGTGGAGAGACAGTGGGGAATTTTGGGACAGCGGTATGAATGATTAAATACGACACATTTTTTTACTCAATTCTATAGTTTGGGTAGCACCAGGGATTTAAGTAAGAACGTAATGTCATCTTAAAACAATAATATTATTTCCATTACGTAGAGCTGTGTTCAGAATGAAGTAGATCCAAGTAAACGTTTTAGTACCGAATACTGAGCTGATAAGCCAGCACCGACATTTTGAAAGTCCTAGCAGATTGGTTAAACAACAGGTTTTTATATTTTGACTAAGTTTATGTCCCAGGGACAGTTTGTACAGAATTGTATGTCAACGCAACAGGTCAAAATGACAAGGATTACTTGAGAGGTGCTCTGGGATTGTTTCCTTTAGACAGCTTGTATCATCTGACGTGTCTGAAGTATAATTCTGTATACGACTGATGGAATGTCCGCTACCAAGTTTTTTGTTGTTCATGTTTATCAGTGATTCTGTACCTCGCCCTTTTGAAATGCACGTGCCTTAGAAGAGCAGTTAAAAGGTACCCGGATCCAGCTGTTAAGGGAGCTCCCAAATGAAGTAATGGCCTGAACATTTTGTTCGTTTTTTTACCCTACGATTTTTAGTATATACACACCAGCATCCACACACAACCTACCTGTTAATTAATATGTGTTAGTGGTAGATACTCTGTTTTGAAATATTGTCTTTTTATTTTGGTTTTAGGATGCTGTTTTAGGATGCTGTTTTAGGATGCTGTACGCATGACATTTTCAGAATTTTTTATTGTCAGAGTTTTGGTTGCAAATTCTCTTGAAAAGACGAACTGGCAACAGACAAACAGAGAACACTGGTATAAATACACTAAAT